>NC_050598.1:28544051-28651551 GCF_013368585.1 Megalops cyprinoides | reverse complement strand
CCAGTTTTATCCAAAAATATAGCACAGAGCAAAAGTTCTCTCTCTGGAAAAAAAGTAAAAAAAAAAAAAAAAAAAAAAAAAAACTTTTACTAGCTCCTGACATTTTGGTCATTTGATCTTTGTCATGGCAGTGTTGTGAGAGGTTCTTTCTTATATGTAGCAGTCAGTTTTCTCCTGCCTCCACAGAATTTTATACTTTTTGCCTAATCTCTCCAGATGTGACTGACACCTTTCTATACTCTGTTTGAACATACCCTCCCAAGCTACACACCCCCTCCCCTACTCCATGTGACCACATCCTCCCAACTCTTATTATAACAGTTGGGTGGGAATGATTCAAACTAAAAATATGAGTGACCGCTCTGTCCTAGCGACAGTGACCGTAACACCTTGTTGCTGTGTACACCTTTCCGACTGTAGTACAGGTTGACTATTATTGGCCTTAAGTGGTGTGTTATTCTTATCCTGTTAACCCTAACAGCAGATCAATAGTTTTCTCAGGACAACACTAATGCAACGTCGATACAACATCAACACAACGCCGATGCTGGGATGAAGATGAGGAGTAAATAACAGCAGACTGATATCCTTCCTTCAGTGTTACATGCAGTGCGTCAGGTGCATATCAGGAAGTCACTTACTTGCTGGACTTTATTTTGATCTCTTTGTTCTTCTTGAGCTCGCTGCCATCTTTGAACCACCTGTAGGTGGGGCTGGGGTTCCCTGTGGCCTCACATCTCAGGGTGAGCTTGGTCCCCTCTGTCACCGACTGGTTCTTCAGCCGTTTTAACTTTGGGGCAGTGGCTGATGAAGAGAGAGAGAGCAGGAGGAGGAAGTGAGAGGGACAAAATGACATTTGAAGACCAGCTTTCAATCTAAGTGCAGTGCACTTTGTCCTTTCAGCACCACATTTGAGCAAGTGTTACATTTTTTTTTTTCTCAAACAACATTTGTTGTGTTAGTGTCCTCGGGGGAAAAAAAAAAGTTAAACAACCCCTGTTTTAAAGAGCACAGCAGTCAGACTAGACAGAAACTGAATACCACAAGTCCTCCAACAGGAAGCGTGACCACCACATAATCGCCATAGTAACCACCTGCGATCAGGGCCCAGGTACGCTACCTGTGTCGACATGAACGCATTCGCCAGTGTGTGTCTCCTCCACTCAGGTGAGTCCAGCCAACGGTAAACAGAGCTGTGGTCGTGTCTTTTGATCTGCACTCTTTGTACCGTGACTCCCAGAAGCCTTTGCAAGCCTTTACAACGAGCGAGTACATCAGGGTGGGTGCACCCTCTCTGCACCAAACTGTTGCCATGCACACCTAGCAATTAGCTCCCCGCCTCTTCTGCCTCTCGCATTCCTTGTTTTATACTGTCATTTCAGGCTTGCTTTGACCAGAGCCGGAACGCACAGCACACAGCACACAGCACACAGCACACAGCTACCCGCTCTCTGTATTCTTACGAAGGGGAGAATGTTCCAGGTATACGGGACGAGTAAACCCACACCAAACATTCAACCTAAATGCGATACGCCGTTTCCTGAAAAAAAAAAAACAAAAAAAAAAAAAAACGTTGAGTCATTTATTTGAGCGGAATGGTATGTTTTCTCGGGTCTTACGTAACGGTTTATGCGTTCATTTTTCATGACCCTCTGGAGCAGGATGTCGCTTCAGCACTAAAATAGAGCGGCGAGTATAGTCAAGCATCGCTTTAAATTAAGGACACGGCACATTGCGGTTAGATTGAATCTGGGCCCAGGAGTCACCATGCACTGGCACCCCCACCACCCCGTCCCCCGTCGGCAGGGGTGTTGAACCCGCAGCACCGAAAAACCTAGATCCCCCTCCATGGGGCACAATCACCCCCCACCTGATCCCACCTATCGGACCACCGGCCTCTTAGAGAATCAAAGACGTGCTGCAGCTGATTGGACTGGTTAAAAACCGCTTGCGCTGAAACACATTTCTAAACGTTCTGTTTATGTTCCTAGCAGACGCCCCCGGATCCAGGCCTCTAACACAGCTTAACATTTACACATAGCATCCAGCTGGCTGTTCAGCCACGCCATTCAGGATAAGTGCCTCGCTCAAGGGCACGACAACAGTGCCCCACCCCTTGCATGGAAGCGCAGCTCCCTAACCCCTCCACCACACTGCCACCCAAGACACCGGTAAATGTTAACAAATATGGGGAATATTATAGTGCTTTGAAAAAAAAAAAAGATCATTTCAAAGCAGATCAGCAGTGTGGAACACCACAGAACTGCCTCCGTGGTGCAGGTAAATGGGTTCCGCCAGGCCGTTACTGTATGTCCTGTAATCGGTGGCGAAACGCGAAATACGTACTTGTGACTCTCCCCTTTAGAAGTGTCCCTTTGAAGTAATGACTTCTGGGGAGGGTTAGAGTCCTCTCTTGAAAAATGAGCCCTTTCAAATGAACGGGCTATTATGCCCCGCGGTCTGTCATTTGCGGATACACGTGTCCTCAGAGCAAGTGACAGGAACAATGCTCTGCCTGGTTTCCTCAGCATTACTGGTTGTGCCATTATAGCTGTTTATCTGCCCGGCAGACACCTTTGCTAGTGTGCATTGCTAACATTTTGAATGCAGTCCATGTATGAAAGGGAACATTCACTGTGTATTTGTTTGGCGGACACCCGTATCCACGCTATCCACCCTCACATAACATAACGTTACTCATTTTCTCACGGTCTCTCCCCTCTCTTACTCTCACATTCTCTCTCTCCCGCTCACACATCTCTTATTTTCACATTCTCTCTCTCTCTCTCTCTCTCTCTCTCTCTCTCTCTCTCTCTCACAAACCTCTTACCCTCACATTCTCTCTCTCCCTTTCACACATCTCTTATTTTCATATTCTCTTTCTTTCTCTCTCTCTCTCACACACACACAAACCTCTTACCCTCACATTCTCTCTCTCCCTCTCACACATCTCTTATTTTCACATTCTCTCTCTCTCTCTCTCACACACACACACAAACCTCTTACTCACACATTCTCTCGCGCCCTCACACAAACCACTTATTTTCACATTCTCTGTCTCTTACACATGCACATCTCCTGTTCATATACTCACACACATCTCCACTACCATATTCTTCCTCACAGATACAAACATACCCAGACACACACACATATACACCTCTTTTTTTCACATTCTCTCTCTAACAACTCTAATTTTAATAGTCTCTCTCTCTCTCTCTCACTCATGCACACCTCATTTTCTCACATTCTCTCTCCCCCCCTCTCTTTCTCTCTCACACACCCTTTTTTTCCTCAAAGTCTCTCTCTCTTTCACACATGTACACACACCTCTTACTCACATTCTCTCTCTCTCTCAGACACACATGCACACACACACCTCTTATTCTCTCTCTTACACAGGTGCACCTCATGTTGGCACTCTCACACATACACATCACTACCATATTCTCCCTCACATGTATACTCACACACATACACACAAATCAGAATGACAAGCAAAAAAGCATACACAGGAAATTACTTCAATTAAATCCTAGACAGACGTGTGCTACATTAATAGCTAGTTGTCCTGATTTTGATGGGAGTGACCCAGTTCACCGCCCCAGTAAAGGGTGTCACTTCCAGAGGGTCCCTGATCACCCAATAACACTGTCCCTCCTCTCAAATCCTCATCCCTCTTCTGGGGGTAAGCCGTCCCTCACCGCACAACAGTGACCAATCATCTTCACCACCTCTTATTTGGCTTTTGCAGAATTCATGTGTGTGCCACCGGCAGGTGGAAATGCTAAAGACAGAGGGGTGGGGGGTGGGTGGCGGGGGTGGGGGGCGGGTGGAGGCTAGCGATGCAAATTAAAAACGCTCATCTCCTTTTACGAACGCCCGGCACAACACTCCCCAAATGCAGAAGTGCCTTTTGGTTCAATAATTAAGGTAATGGAAGTGCTCCCCGTGGTATGATGAAATCTGACAGTCCTGGAAGGCCCCCGCATATAGTAACCAGCGCTGCACACAATGTCAGTCCAGCTGTATTTATGGTCAACTGGATCCAATTAATCTAATGTCCTGTCCTGGAGACTTCACAGCTGCCACCGGGCTCCGGCGGCCATGTGCGAGGCACTGTGCAGCAGATGAGCCCCACCTCTCTGCGTGTTCACACAATGCAGCTGGAAACTACCAGGCTGTACTGAGAACAGTGTAATCCCTGTCTCCCACTGCTCAGAGTGTGAGGGGAGACAGTGGCGTGCTGCTCCCAGAGCAGTGAAGGTTTGGTGTAACATTGCTGGTTGAGATAAAGACTAAAGGCTATGTTACGCTCTTTAGAGTTAAACGAGGGACTATGTTACGCTGTTGAGGGAGCATGTGTAGAGTTGACTCTACGGGACTATAGTGCACTTGTTGGGTGGCTGAGTATGCCGTGTCCTGATACTGGCCTTGACTTAGCAGTGAATTGGCTCAGATCCAAAAACAGCCGGAGCTAATGGCAACATTTTACAAGGGCAGTTTCAACAATAAGTAAATATATTAACAAACACTTAACGTATGGAGACGTAAACTGCATTCTTAAATTAGAGGCATTGCTTGGATGGGGGTTTGAGTTTGCAAAAGGGCTGAGGGTCGTACTCTTTCCTTACCATAAACACATTACGTTTACTACAATCATAAACGTTGCCGTCATTTAGACCAGCTTATTAACATATTTATGGATCATCAATAACATTTTATGGTTCTTGGCTACATCAAAGGGTTATCAGGTCAAATGTGCTGTGTGTGTTCTGTATCTCCTGTTCTCCTGCTGTAAAGAAATGCATCTTATTTCATACATTTACAATATATATTTTTTGGGTTTGTCATACTTTGTGGCAGAAAAGAGTCTCCTTCTTGAATCGTCATGCCCATTCCTGTGCATTCTGAAGGCCATTTGCAGGATTCTGTCAATGACATTACGTCATGTTAAAGTTTGCCTGATAATTTACAGAAATACCTCTGACAAAACACTAACAGGCTTCTGTGATGTGAACAGGGAAAGACAGAGCTATATTTCAAGAAATCATCCAATCACAGTTTGGCTCTGGATGGAACTAAGAACGCAGAAAAAGCTGGCTTTGCCGGGACGAGTTGGATGGTGGAAAAGGGCTGATAGGGCTCACAGGCTTGAAGGCACTCACAGAGCGATCTGGGAATCATCCAGTCACATTTGGATTAGCGATGGGATGGGGCTTGTTGCCATGAGCGGCAGATATGTGTGTAGCCAACCAGGCTGTGCTTCTTCTAAGTTACTTTCATGTTAGAAGCATCAAAATGGGGTCAGAAGGCTGTCCACTTGTACATAGGTCTGTGTACACTCAGCAAATGCTCTGCAAAAAATGTGGGAGCACATGTCAGGTTGCCAGATTGTAGTGATGGACTTAGCTTCATGAATCCCTTAATGGGGTAAGTGCAATCGTGTTGTTAAACCTTCACTTGCATGGGCCAATCAAAAGACTGATAACACATGACAGCTCCTCCTATTTCAGATTAATAATTAACTCTCCTGTCACTTTCATAGGTTGCTGGGATTACCAGGATTATTGGTACATATATAATGGTAACTTTACCTCTATTGCTAAAACATGTTGAACATATTTTCCTGGCCCACAGTGGAGCTATAATACCTTGTTTTTATTATGTGAAGCCTCCATAAAATGTTGAAATGTATAAAAATGCCATTTTGCATTTTTATAGAAAAGTCTTGGTAGTTTGGAAGTAAGGACTCATCAATGCTGACAGCAGCCTTTTGGAGGAAATGTTGCGGAATTTTATATGTTACTGGCTTGAATGGTAAGAAGACTTTGAAAAGAACCAGAGAGCTGCTGTTTGATAACATGGGATTCTAATGATAGGTGCCATTCCTGGGACATATTAAATAATATTAAATAAGGCTTCAAGAGAAAAACTCACATGCAGTAAATAGACTGAAATAGAAGCTGAAATGATTTATTGAAATATGGTTAATATATTCCATGTATGTTGAAGGCTCAGGCAAGTTCCTTCCAGATACGAAATTATGATTCTTCACATAAAACACACGGTGATAAAAAGAGACATGAAAGGTAGTGATAAAAATAGCAGCAAGAGACAAACTCATTCACAAACATATGCCGCTTCCTGATGCTATAATATGGTAGGAAATACTTTTCCAGGGATATTATAACCAAGTCTTTATTAAAAACTGAGTGAGGGTTAGAGTCAATCTATTGGTGAAATTTGTGCTTAAGGTCAGCAGTAATTTGACAACAAGTATGATTTCTGAGTTATTTGACAACAACAATCATTTCTGATGATGATGATGATGATGATGAAGATAATAATAAAAGAATAATATGTTGCTGTTGTTGTTGCCTGAACTGGCATCACTGGTACAGCTACTGAGGTGTTAAGCAAGCATGCATCCAAAAGCATCTTAAACAAACAATGTTTCTATTTTTGCTCAGAAGCTCGAATTAATTGGATATTATCCAGAGCAAATGGTGCCAAGACACATATGTAAGCATAAGGAACAAAAAGTTTTTTTTCCACTTTTCTTTTTTTTTTTTCATTTTTGTAAAATGTAAAGATGGTTGCCAACAGACTGCCTGAATTTGAATGGCTCACATCAGAAAAGAATCAAGCTCGTGAATCAGAGTTCATGAATGTGAATCACATGATAGAAGGAGTCACATTCAGGAAGCATTCAGCTCCTGAGAGAATCACTGCAGTTCGGGGGAAATACAGGACAGAAGGAAGTCAGGAGCCTGAACAGCAACAGGAAAGACAAATCTGAAAGAAAATGCACAATGAATACTTTGCACACAAATCTACAAAAAAGCCAATCTTAGGATACTGCAAGGAATCGTATTGACAAGGGTAGAGTTAACAGCTGTAATCCACGACCTCAGTCTGAGGTGTTCTGTCTTTTAATGTGAGAAATTATGCATTCCGTTCAGTGCAATATTTTCACTGGTACAGCCTCTGACAAAAATGTGCAAAGAATGTGTACATCATGCCGATGCACTTTGTTTTGACTGATAGAAAATCAAACTCGTGGGGTGCGGCAAAAGAATTCAGCTCCATGCCGTTCTTGTCCTGAGGGTGCTAGTATATATGATTACATATGATAACGAATTGAGCACATCAATTTAGCAATCTCCTGAATACTCCCTCTACATAGCAATCAGTACCCAAATTCCATCTTCATGTGGGCACACCCAGTAAACCAAGACAAATCCAGACACAAATATTTACAAATACACGCAGTTCATATTTGCCAAAAACTTATATGGATTTACTTATTTGTAAATCATGTGGTTATTTTGATTAGGCTGAAGTTATTGCCCAGGTTATCAGTGCACAAGCAAACAAACTAACAAGCAAAATGAAAGTGCCATCGCAAAGAGAAAGAAAAATCTGCCAAAATGGTCATATGAGGCTTAATGTATCATTCAGAATGGAGCCGGTGAGATCACAGAAATGACAGATGTTACGTGGTGTCTCATTCACAGGGAATCCAGCGTGATCACAGAAATGAACACATGTGGCGTGGTGTCTCATTCAGAGCAGATCCGCTGAGATTACAATGATCATATATGATGCAGTGTCTCATACAGGGCGGATCCAGTGAGATTATAGAACTCTCAAACATTACAGAAAGGCAGAGGCCAGGTGGAACCTCAAACAGATGAAAAGCATGTACTCCCCACCCCTAACACAAACCGACAAGCCACTGCGTATCACCGAGCACTCGCCCGTGTGTCTCTGTGTTTCCCGCCAAAAGAGCGTGATAAACACAGCAGGATCCCATCATTACTGCATGGCTGGTACTTGCACATAAAGCGTGTAGTTTATAAACTAACCTAAATCTCTGCTCAGACAGCAACTAAGACTGGTGCAGTATTTTAAATCACTTCTTATTAATGAATCAATCAAATCAAACATCAGTTTGCAGCCTTTTTTTCTTTCAACACTTGTGGCTCTCAAATTAAGCCTGAGGTACAGTAACTCTTGAAATCAAAATCTGATTTTTGTATCATTTGGCTGGCTCATCCTACTCTATTGCTGATCCACATATTTCAAGGGTCAGTGAACCTGTGTAGTGCTTGTTTGCTTTGGTCCAAAAATAGGTATGTCCTTTGTTCAAACATTATCATTATTATTATTAGATTATTTAGGTGCAAGTCACCTGGACTGCAACAATGAGAAAATAAACCCCTGGGAAAAAGTAATTGACTTGCTGTGCACACAACAATGTCCAACTAAAGAGTTTCCCTGGGTTTCATTTCTAAAGGATTAAGTCCATTTCTAGCCCTACACAAATGTAAGATGCACATTTTCACAGCATCGTACAAAGCATCCTTTAAGATCTAACTGTATCAAATGAACAAGATAATTCTAAAAATGTGGGAGCGAGAAAAAAGCCGGAGTGTGGCACGCAGTGTTGATTTTACTTGCTTCCGCCCTCTGAAAGGCTGCGAAAGAGACTTCTCATGTTTTCTTTGTCAGACAAAGCAGGCAGATTAGGATCATGCAAAGACATACTGCCGTTCTCTTTGTGCATGGACGGGCTGTAAGATCAGGTGATGGGAGCCCAGAGATGGGAAAGAAACGCTCCTTAGATGCAACGTTTGGCTCCTGGGGCACAGCTTCTCTGGTGGGAACGGCACCTCTTTCTGTCTCACACACACACGCGGACAGCCCCCACACACACACACACACACACACACACACACACACACACGTACACACACAGTCACCCAGACATACATACTGGACACACACACACATACAGTATGTACACATTTACACATATATACTGTAAACAAATACACATACAAACACATGCATACATACACATACACACGCTCACGCATGTACACATACACAACTATGTTTTCTCAGCCGTACCTACAGATCGACTTTTCATACAACCAAATGATAACACCTATACTTTTGGACTTCCTCCCTCTTTCTGCAATGCATATGAAAATGCTTGAATTTAAGGAATGGGATTTCAACTATATGTGTATATTTATTTATACAATACATATATTACTAGACCGAAGTACTAGACTTCTCAAGTATATAAATAAGAAGTCTGGTACTCCAACACTGACATAAAGCACTGCTGTGTCACTGACCAGTTCATTGGCTCTTGTTTCCTTGACTACTGTCCCTTCTGACAGAGACCGCAGGCCCGGCTCTTGTATCTGCGACCTCTAGCTCTCGTACACGAATATCTGATCACTACACCTCCCCGAGTGTCACTGACCACTGCGCCGGCCCCGTGGTCCACCTCTGCCTCACCTCAGAGAAACTCCCCGAACGTCTGACCGCTGCGCCATCTGCTGTGTCTCCGGCTAAAACGCTACAGTGGATTGATTATTTGGACCTTGGTCGCTGAGCTCAGCGGGCGTCCTGAATTGGGCCGATTCAGAGCGCTGACAGTGTTTACATGGCACACATGCGGTAGCTTGTGCGCTCGGCTGGAGTGGATTGAAATGACAGGTAGAGTGGAGATTAAAGTGCTGTAATCTCAGCACTGCACACCGCTGCCCGGAGGATCGTGCATATCTGACCACTGCACCCTCTCATCACTACAGTCTCCAAATCATCTCTTCAGTAGTGTACCAAGATGCTTCGGTATCTTGGAAATAATCCTTTTTTCCCCCCTCACAGCCTGTCTGTTCCCCATCTTACCTTTAATCTGATGCATTTCTCAATACTTTTATTATTTTTGGTGTGCCCTGTTGCCACACAGCACCCATGTTAAAGAAGGAGTTCTGGCATAACTGTACCTTTTCCCTGCTTCCCTACACTGGGAGGGTCCCCTCGGGTTTGGGTTCACACCTCCTGCGCCAGTGCGCGGGTCCCGCAAAGACCGCTGCTGTGTAGGATACTGATCCAAGGTCAGTTCTGCCACATGCCCTTTCCCCGCAGGCTGCAACAGCCATCTAACAGTACAGTTTTGCTCGTTTAAAGAGGCCCCGGCCCCTTCGCCAGATCCAGGAGGCTCGCTCAGGTGGGGGTGCGCTGGGGGCAGCGACCCCGGCGAATCCGCACAGGGGCAGGTGGGGACGGGGCAGTCCTCCTGACCCGGGCTGCGGCTAGCTGCGGGAAATGGCAGCAATGGCCGAGACAGCGACTCAGCCCCCAGAATTTAATTCAGAACCTGGGAGACTGAGAGGCGACATGCAAAACCAATAGGCAGACTTCTGTCCACAACGCAATCCCAAACAAACAGGAAAAGGAAAATCACCTTAACACTGAAATACTCTCCAATGGTCCCCTTCTTGCTGTTATTACTACTTTGACCACTATTACTACTACTACTACAAATATTACTGGGGTAATATCTGCACAACTTGGATGTGATCAAAAAAATGTATAACTCCAATGGAAGTGATTGGATCGATATTCAATTCCTTTGAATGCACTGACAGTGTTATTCATCTAAGCTTCTCATTAATAATTAAGAAATCCTCCTACAGTCCAAGCAAACATGAGTCACATTTAAAAGAGCTTCACTTCAGAACACCTTTCCCCCCGTCAGTATCCACTGTGACCCCCATCTCGCATGCGAGAGGAGCATTAATGAGTGATTACACCTCTGAAAACAGACACCAGATCCGCAGACGCCTGCTCCTCAAATTAGTCCTGGAAGTGACAACAGGCAGCAAGCTTTGACAGGATGAGGTGATGGGTACTTTCACAAGCCCTGCGTGGAACCGGTCCCCCCCCCCCCCCCCGCCTCTCCCTCCCTCCACACACACACACGCACGCACACACACACACACACACACACACACACACACACACACACACACACACCTCAGTCCTGCTTTTACCTTGGCTCAGATCCTGCTCCTCATTCCTCTCCTTCTTCTTCATCCTTTTCCTGCCTTTCCTCTCTTTTTTCCTGCCCTCTGACATGGTAGCGGCGTGACACGCAATCCCGCGAACGCTGATAATCCCAGGAAGGAGCGCGTCTGAAGGTCTGAGTCTCTCTGTGCTCGTCTTACTATCCTGCCTCTATATAGAGCAACACTCATCTCTCACAGCAAGGATACACCTACTTAGAGCGAAGCACAGAGAGAGAGAGAGAGAGCGAGAGAGAGAGAGAGAGAGAGAGCGAGAGAGAGAGGGAGAGAGAGAGAGAGAGAGAGAGAGAGGGAGGGAGGGGGGAGAGAGAGGCATTTCCCACTGCAGTCTGACGTTTAACTCTTCGCTGCCTCCAAATGCCTGTCGAGGTGGTTCCCCCATGCCCCCCACCCCCCCTCGCTCATGTCAGTCAGAGCCAGAGGGTAAAAGGCAGGGTGGTCCCTCCTCCAGGGGTGTCACAGGCTCCCCTGTGACCCCCCCCCACCTCCACCCACTATGCTTGAGGTGGGGGGACCTGGTCTTGGAGGAGAGGAAGCCCAGTTCAGCAGCAACAGTGGGTTTGATCCCTCACGCTGACTGTCTGAGTTTCCCCTGCTGCTGTTTCACTATTACACTGGAGAAGGATCTAGCCTGCGAGATACCCAGCAGACCCGGCTTGGCACTGACAACCCCCCGCGCCGAAACCCCCCACTCTCCTCCGAAACAACCCGCTCTCAGCGGAACCAGCCCTCTCTCTCGTAAACAAGTCGCTCTCGGCTGAAGCAGCCCAACAACTCGCTCTCGACACGACGACCCGCTCTCATGCAAATGACCTACTCTCGGCGAAACCGCCCACGCTCCACGGAGCCACCCGCTCCCAACAGCAACACCCGACTCTCCACAAAACATCCCACTCTCAGCAGAACACCCCACTCATTTCCACGCCAGCAAGATCCTAATTCTTCCCACTGTGCTGGTGTGCTCTCCATTCACTGGCTGTCTAAATGCTTATAATACTGCTACTCTGTGTGTGCCAGGTCACATTCACAAGGCACTGCATCCGGGAGGTTTGTACCTGATGATAATCTGATGAAAAAATAAAGGCTGCATTTAAATAGAAAGCCAAAAAAAAAAAAAAAAAAAAGGCGCTCCCTTCTAAAAATGACACATGGCTGTATAGATAAGTTCCTTTTTCTCCCTCTCTTTCTGTGCCTTCCTCCCTCCCTCCCCTGCATGGGCGAGTCCTGGCCTGCCTCTGATGTGGAGCCTGATTGTGAGTTTGCATTGCAGCCAGCTGCCACTCAGCCCTGGGAGGAGGCTCACGCAGGGGTCACCCGAGGGGGGGGGTCACTAACGCCACGCCGAACGCTGGCCACGGAGCCAAGGGGACATCTCTGCACACTGGCTTTCAGGCCTCTCTCTCTCTCTCTCTCTCTCTCTCTCTCCTTCTCCCCACCCCCTTTCTCCAGAATCTGGTGTTTTCAGGGAACGAAAGACAGATGTGAGGCTAAACAGATATAAAGGCAGACAGACAGATGAACGGACGGACTCATGCACGCATGAACAGACAGACAGACAGACAGACAGACAGACAGACGGGCAGGGGGGAGACGGAGAACTTTAGAACAGCAGACGGTCAGAGCTGGGACTTTGCTGCAAGGCTTGACACAATCCTGTTGCCTTTGAAAAGATTACTCCCTCCTGGAGGCTTTTTTCCCCCCACCTGGCAGACTTCCTGTGCTCAGGTGAGGATCAGTCCCAACATGCTAACTTTCCGCTAGACAGAGCTCACTGACCACAGCACCATCGACTACACCAGACCGCAGCTAAATAACGACAGCACTCTGAAGACAGCTCAATGACCGCAGAATGCTGACCACATTCACTCTGAACACAGCTCAATGACCGCAGAATGCTGACCACAGCACACTATGCACTACATGTATACTGACTACAGCTCACTGTCATTAAGCACACCCATACACACACCACGGTTAATAGATCAACCTAATAAAATGGTAAACTACAAACTACATTTTTAAGTCAACATCGTAACTTGTACAATTGCTTTGTTTGGGTGTTGCCCTCACACAAGTATAAGACAAACTGCCTGACCAGACAATAATACGCAAGAATTAGGTAGATGATACCTCTATCAGATAATGGGGTATTCGTCATTCATTTGTTTGAAAACAATCACGAGCCAATACAGAATACACATTAGGTATAACATACAGTATTGATGCATGAGGAAAGCAACCCAGCACTGTGATATCCCTCACTTCCCTTAGTCACTGAAAGTGAACTGTTTAATCAGTGGATTATTCATCTAGTACAAAAGAATTAATCGACTAAAAAAAAAAAAATCACCTCACACTCTTTCAGTCTTTGCATGCACACACACACGCACACTCGCACACACAAACACACACACACACGCACACATGCACGCACCGTGCGCACTCGCACACACATACACCAAAGAGAAAAGGGGAATTTGCTGATCAGACAATAGCATTCCTGAGAGTGATTTACTTTCCGCAGGGGGCCGCGGCGGCAGAAACACACTCCAGCCCCTGCCTCACTGTTCTCGCAGGAGAGCACAGCCCAACCGCTCACCTTACCTCACCTCAGCTCTCAGAACCCTCACGGAGCCGGGGAGGCTGCCTCTTGCAAGCGCTCAGATAAGGCGCAGACGCTGCAAACGCAGCATGTTTCTCAGAGTGTGGCAATATATATTAGCACGTATTTATTTGCGTTTAGGTACGGCCCTGTGGTGTCGTGCCATTGTATCCGTCTTGATGCTGGCAAGAAAATCTCCCCCCTGGGGATTAATAAAGTTCCATCCTGTTCTACCCACTGTAGATATGGATACAGTGCACTCCATGGGAGAGAGCACTGAGCCACCAGGAGTATATGTACTGTTCCAGCCTATACACGCCCACAGCAGAATCATCCCTTACATGCAGTCTCGAGAGGACCACACACACCCTGCTGAAGTCCAGGGAGACCCCCTACCACACACACACACACACACACACACACACACACGCTGTTGCTAGCTATGTTCACTGTGATACCATTATAGCAAAATAATAGCAATCAGCATGATAACATCTTCTGCATGACCCCATACCCCTAAGTGAAGGAGTATATTTTACACACCCCTGTACGCTGCCTGGTTGCAGTAAAGGACGGGGGACACTGTGTGTGGCTCTGGGGGCATGTGGTGACTGCACATTTATGGACGACTGCCACTTATGTAACGGCCTCCCAGGAGGCCCCGAGAGGGCGGAGAACTTTCCCTCCCGCTCACCCCAGAGGCAGGGTCACGACCCCTGCCAAAGCCACAGGCCAGTGAATGGAGTGTTTCACAGAGCCTCCGTGTCCTCTCACCCCGCACCCGAAAACAAACACTCCACTTTGCCCTCTGGAGACCCCCCACACCCGTGCTCAGGGGTGGTGTCCAAAGAGCCCACCTCCCAATGCTAAAACCTCAGAGTCTTCACAAACTCACTGCTGATCAAGGCAGCAGTGTATAGCAGTGGTCAGAGCAGCAGTGTGGAGCAGCGGTTTGAATGGAACAGTGGCCAAAACAGTATTGTAGAACAGTGGTCAGAGCAGAAATGTGGAGCAGCGGTCAGAGCAGCAGTGTGGAGCAGTGGTCATTTGCTTGTCCTCTGGGTCATCAGTCAAATCTCCATCATGTACATTGCCGTTAATCCCTTGAGCAAGGTACAAAACACTACCTGATGATTGCAGTATGAACCTAGCAGTAATATTGAGTAATTATCATGAACTAAAACTGTAAGACACCCTGTATGCTCTGTATGCCTGAACTAAAATGAATAAAATGTGGATAATATTCTTATGAGGCCCACTGAAAGGCTAGAATCTGAATATCAAAAAATATCTCTAAAATGTAAGCAGAGCACGAAACTGAGTAAAGGAGGGAAAACAGTTGCTTTTTCACTTTAGATGCTATCTGTATTCGAATTCCACACAGAAAACTTTCCACTTCCACCCACTCTGTAAGTGAGGACAAGCTCCCAAGAAATTCACTCCAGTTTTTCCTTTCACATCAGAGACACCATCACCAAGAAGCCTGCGCTAATCTGGGACCGGTAAATGAAACTCAAGGCCCTGCATTAAAGCTGACTGTAACTGAAACACAAACTCTGTTAGGAAAATTCCTGAATAAATTGCCAAATAAAAAAAAAAGAAAGAAACAGAACCAGACGAGGAAATCCAGAGTGTTGTGAAATGTGTTTATGGTTGAAAGTGAGTGCGTGACTAATGACACAGCTTCCCCGGGCTCTCCCGAAACCTTCTCCCGATCACCACCCCGCCCCGCGCTGTCACCGTGGGGTCAGGTTCCAACAGGCCAGGCCTGCCCCAGTCACAGCAACATGAGGGGGTGGCTTTCCGAGCCCCCGTCCTGAGGCCAGAGCCTCCAGCTGGCAGTGTGGGGGTGAGGAGCCCCTCTGGAGGTCTGCCCCTGCGCCCGTTGTCCGCCGCTCTCTCTCCCAGAGTTCCCTGCCTCAGTGAGGGGACGCGTCATCTGGGCTCAGCGGGATCGACTCCGGGGGGGCGGGGGGGGGGAGGCCCCGCCCCGACACACCGAGCAAGACGGGACTCGCCGGCCTGTCGCACGCTCCCCTCTCCGGCACCCTCGGCTGTACGAGGCCAGTGCTGTGTGTGGGCGTGTGGGTGTGCGTACAATCACAGGAGCATTACCTTGCTCGCACGCGCTTGTGTGCGCATGTGTGCACGCATGTACCTTTACATGCATGCAGGTCAGTTAGCGTACATGCATACGTGTGTGCATACATGTGTGCATTTGCCTGCAGGTCCGTGTATGTGTTAGAGATCAGGTTCTCACCTGCAAGGTAGATCTGAGGTATAGTTAAGTTTTTAAACCCTGAGGAAGTGCAGGAGAGCTAAGAAGAAGATGAGGATCGTTCTCCTCCCCGAGCACACTGCGAATGACCTCCTTTAGCCTCCCCCCTGAGGGGGAGTGGGTGAGAGACCGCCCTGCAGCGGAGAGCAGTCACAGCTACATTTCCCCTTGTCTGCGCTGGACAAGGGCAGGGCAGAGGTTTCCACAGTCAGTACAAGCTGTCCTCTCGGCAAAAGGAGCTGGTCTCATTACACCTGGAGCCCATTTCCCCCCGCGCACACATCAAAGGTCAAAGCTTTGCATACTTACACCACAGCTCAAGCCTTCCACGCTTCACTGTGCACGCTCTACAGGGAGCGAGAAGCAAGTCACACACAGCTGCGCAGAGCTGCGCAGTCACCTGTGGGAACATACACGCACTGCGCAGACGAGGGTGTCCAATTGCGCGCACCCTGCAGGCAGACAGGCCAGCAGGGCTGCGGTGGCCGTGTCTGTAGTGACAGGAAGGTGGGGGTCTAACACACGTCAACCCAGCTCACTTTGCTCTCGTGCTCGTGGATGCCGTTTCAGAGTCAAAGGTTTTTTTTTTCATGTTTTTTCTTTTTTTTTTTCTCCCCCTCTTAAAACCATCTGCTATTTCTCTGCCCTACAGACACTCAAGACCCTGTTCGCACTCAGGGGGTCGGACGGGAGAGTGGTCTGGTTTTAGCGTAAATAAAGAGGCTCTTTTCAAGCACCACCTGAATCCCTGGGTGAATTTCCAGCAGAGGGGCCCCATCGCAACCCCCGCCCACCCCCACATCCCAGCCCAGGGCCCCCATCTCCGCATTTGTAGATGAGCGGAGATTACAGGCCTCTAAATCAGAGGCGGAGCAGCCGGGACAGTTTACTCCTGTAGTACACCTGCACTGTATCACATCTATCAACCCCAACCCCCCCCCCCCCCCCCCCCCCCGCACCCTTCATCCATACTGCTTAATGATTTTTAAACACCCCATCATGTTTGAGTCTCCTCATTCCCTCTCCACCCAGGGGCGGGGTGGGGGAGCTGGTGTCATCCATGTGCTTTTAAAGCTCACCCGTTCACCAACCCCCCCCCCGGGAGGTGAGCTGAGGGCAGCTGGCTGGGTGGTGGTGTGGGAGTGGGGTCGGGGGGTGGAGGGGTGGGGGGGAGAGAGGGTGCGGAGATCAGACAGAAATCTTCACATCACTTGATTCCGAGGAGAGAGGACACTCACAGCACCAGGGAACGGGTCAGGCTACGGTCACAAGTGATTAAATTGTTGATGTTTTTGGCCCTCAGCCTCGGTATTCAAAGACCTTAATTGTTGTTCATTCCAGTATTTCCCCAAGTGTGGACAAGTGTGTAAATTACACCTCCTTTACTCCTTTACTCTTAAACAAAGTGAACGTAATTTGATCAGTAGGCATCTACATATTTAGATAGAGATGCCCATCCACCTTCAGGAAGAGACACACTAAACCCTATCAAGACACACCACCCCACAAAACCCTAAAACATACCCTCTATCATCCAAGCATAGACGCACTGCGGCCTAAAACCCGGAGCCATACCTGTTCATCACCCCAAAATAAACACCCTTCCCTTGAAAAGCCTAAAATAGGTCCCTTATCACTCTCACATAGATACATTGCTCCTAAAAGCACACTCCCTGTCACCATCACAGACAACATACATCAACTGCATGCCTGCTTGCCAACTACATGCCTACAAGCCAGTGCAATATTTACTTTGATCAGAGTGAGTGTTTGTAATGTGGGTACATTAAGTACTTTTCAACACATATCGTGCAATCCACCTCTTCCCCTCCCTACATTACACCAGCAGGTTTAAGGGCATCTGATGGAGCCATACAAATCATTTCCATATAGACATGCCTCCACCCTAAAAAAAACCCATCTTATCAGCCACCATCACGCACATTAGTGACGGACACGGTTTTAACACAAACACAGAGGCTCAAATAGGCAGATTACAATCAATTACTCTTGACAGGGCAGTTAACTGTGCTTCCCATGCTTGCTAAAGACACATACATAAAAATGGTTTACTGCTGATAACGATCACAAATTTCCCTCTTTGTCACATGTTGCTTGTTTAAGCGTCATTCCATGTTTCCCCTAACGCGAGCAACATCTTTATCAGATCCACGGCCGTTAGACTTGCACAGCGAGGGGGATACAACTCCTCGGCTCATTCTGTAAAGCAATAAGTGCATTCTGTGCCGTTTCTCCAACTGAGTGAGTCAGTTGTCCTGGTGCACAGTGAATGCCATTGTTGAAAAAAAAAAAATCATTACATCTAAACAGTTACCGGGAGGTCATCTGAAGAGGACATCCGCGTGGGATCGGGTGACAAAGACACGCTTGGCGGAGACCCATAACGTCACACTACTCTTTTTTTTTTTCCTCCCCTCATTTCCCCAGTGAAATCGAGAGATGTCGAATTCACAGCCCATGCTAACGGACCGGGAGTGTGGGATAGAGTTGCAGGTTCAATTCCCAGGCGGGGCATTACCTTTGTAACCTTGAGGGAGGTATTTAGCCGTGCAGTGCTAGTCCAGCAGGATAAATGATAATGTATGTAAAAAAAAAACCTAAGTGTGGTTAGTCACGCTGCATAAGGACATCTACTAAGCACATAAATAATGCAAATTAATATGATGCAAGTTCCGCCTTCCATGCAGTGAGGAGACAAACGGAAAGATGTCCCCTATGGAGCCTACATCGTCATCCTGAGAGAGAGAGGTGGGGGAGAGAGGGACACAGACACAGTGTGAAAGAGAGAGAGAGACAGGGGGCGAGAGGGAGATTTGGAGACGGGGAGAGAGAGGGAGATGGAGATAGAGAGGGAGGGAGAGAGAAGGGGAGAGGGACTCAGAGACAGAATGAGAAATAGGGAGACAGGGAGAGAGAGGGAGAGAGGGATCAAGAGGGAGACTTGGAGATGGGGAGAGAGGCAGATGGAGAGAGAGAGAGAGAGAGTGGGAGAGGGAAAGAGGGAGAGAGACAGAATGAGATATAGGGAGACTGGGAGAGAGAGGGAGATAAGGAGGCAGTGGGGAGGGAAAGAGGATGAGAGAGGGAGCGAGAGGATGAGAGACAGAGAGACAGAGCGAGAGGATTGGAGAGAGAGAGAGAAAAAGAAGATGAGAGAGGGAGGATGACAGAGAAGGAGAGAGAGAATGACAGAGAGGGGGAGAGAGGGATAGAGAGAGAGGATGAGATAGAGGGAAGGAGACGGCTCTCCCGGCTGCTGGGCGGTGTATCTGAGGTAAACGCTGAGCTCGCCGGAGCCGCAGCATCTGCCTCAGAGAGCGATCCGCGGTCGCTGCTGGAAGGGCGCTGGCGCAGAGCCCTCACACAATACAACAAACCCCGTCCAATCAGACGTGACCAGCAGCGGGAGGCCTCCATCAAGGGTCCTTCCTCAAGGTCAGCTGACACGCTCTCTCTCTCCCGCGCGCTGTCAGGCTCGCGTTTTCCAGAGAGCGGCGGACAAATTGATCCGGGCTCGCCGAAATCACGCGTCAAACGGCTGAGAGAATCCGAGCTCAGTTATGCACATGCAATGCTACATGGTAACACAAAGTGGCGTGTGAGTGGATAAATGTATTTGCAACAATGGACTGGCGCATAGAGGTTTGGAAAGATTGTGCGTGTGTGTGTGTGTGTGTGTGTGTGTGTGTGTGTGTGTGTGTGTGTGTGTGTGTGTGTGTGTGCGCGCGCGCACGTGTGTGTGCGCGCATGTGTGTGTGTGTGCGCGTTTGTAAGGAAAGCACTCCCATCTTGGTCTCAGCTCTGTGTCATTTCTGCAGCACACAGCTGTCACCATGGAAACCGCACTTAAAGAGAGAGAGGGAACGAGAGAGAGAATGAGAGAGAGAAGGAGAGAGAGAAAGAGCAAGCAAACCATTCTGGCTCTGCTGTGCCACATCAAAACACAGCTGTCCAAGAGAAAACCTGCGATCTACCTGCAGGAAATCGCTGCAGGGAGCAGCACTGGACCAGTCCGAGCAGTGTGAGAGATAGACTCCCGTACAGAGCACGCCACTGTTGCTTCAAGGCCACATTTCCTTTTGTGTGTGTGTGTGCGTGTGTGTGTGTGCGCGTGTGTGTGCGTGTGCAACCATGTCTGTGCCTGTTTCAAGAGCAAAGCCAACAAAAGGGGGAGAGAACGGACAGATGTGGTTTGTTCGCTCTGTTAATGATAATGGCTCGTCAAGCCCTTATCCTCTGATCTGCCCTCTTGTTATTCTGACATTGGAATCAGGAATGAAAACACTTCCTCACACGCACCGAGCCCCTCCCGTGAAAAAAGAAAAAAAAAACCTCTTCGTCATCGCACGCTTTGACGGACCGTGCGAAACAGCCGACCGCCCGTCCAAAACCAGCGAAGAGCCGCGTCCCGGCTCGGAGTCTTCTCAGCAGCCATAGTGCATTCTTCACATCAAAGACGCTTCAACGTGCAATTAAAATAATCCCTGGCCTCTGCCGGAGCCAGGCCTGTCAGCCGCAGATGCAGGACACGCTGCGCTGTGTGATTTTTCAAAGGGATCGTGTTTTTATGGGGTGACCTGACCAAAAGTGACAGGAATGAAGAAGAGCACTTAAACAAATAATGTGCCTGTATCATGTGCCATGAGGATCAGAGCAACAACCCACCAAGTAAAGCATGAAACACAATCCAACATCTAAGGCCTTAAAACCACAGCAATTCAGTGCTTCTCACGAGGAAGTCTGTCATTAGATCCGACAGTCTCTTTCTAAGAACGGGGTTCAATTAACTCCTAATGTTGTGTTTCGAAACAGGGCTACGGGATTTGTAATGGGGTGTACAACATAACATTACATTACGTTTCATTAGGTGTCATCCATTTACAGTATACACTTGAATATTTGCTGAGGCTAATTCATGTTAAGTGCTTTGCTCAAGGATACAACAGCAGCGACCCATCTGGGAACGAAACCGGCAACGTTTGGGTTACTAGTCCTCATCCTCAACACTATGGCACACTGCCACTCTAAAAATACTGGATATCAAACAGGAATGCCGGATATTCAATGGGAATACTGAAAACCCTCTGAAACTCTACACTAAAGTGGCCCAACTTCCAGCATGTGTATTGCAACATTTGAAAGTGATTGAGGCACACAGTCAGATTCATACATCCAGCAGACAAAATCCAAGCCATTACATGGCTTGGCACTGGCACTGACCTCTGTGCTGTGTAAGCCTTAACACATAGTTTCCTGATGATCACAAAAATGTTGAAATTTCATCCACATTCATGGAGATTTCAATAGTTTTGAATAGCTAAATACTATAAAGTGTGGCTTAGAATATATGACAAAAATAAATATGTAAGTTGAATCAGTTAATGTTTTCCCTATGCCTAATATACATTTAGATACTGTATATGCTAAATGTATACTATATATGCTACTACTTTATTACAAAATGGATAAAACATTTTGTAAATGTTTCAAAAATAAAGTAAATTCAAGTAATAAAACATTTATGAAATACATAAAATATTTATCGTAAGTTTGAAATATTTACTAAATGTATGAAGCGTAGTAAATTACCAGAAAACATTAATGTAATGTAATAAAAAATTTACCTTACGTGTTAAACTCTAAAAAATTAAAATTTAGAATGGTGATAAGCATGAAGGTCATGCCCTATGTCTGGGTCATGGTCTGTCCCTTTTGGTGACCAATTTCATGTCACTTGGCAACAGCACAGGGGTAATACACCGGGAGGGTTTGAGAAGAGGATGCCCTGATGCTTCTTACTCCTCATTTATTTTTCAGGAATTCTGAGAGACAAAATCTGTCTTCTCTCAGTCTGCCTGACACAGGCTACACATTTCTGTCTCTATCTCTCTCTCACTGTCTGTCTTTGGGAGACCTCCATTTGTACTGGTGAGAGAATGCCTAGTCACGTTTTTTGCACCCATAAAACCAATAGTTTTTTTTTTTTTTTTTTTGAGCTGCGACCACTTTACAGGATTGAGGACTTCAAGTTGAAACTGTTGTGGCACACCTCTCACGGCACATTGAAAAGCATACCTCCGATCTTGAGGTATTTCCCTGTCAGAATATGATATACAGTAATTATGGCAGTCTGCACAGGAGCATATGTTCCGAATCATAACCCCCCCCCCCCCCCCCCAACCTGGGTTACTTAAGGTGCATCTATGAAATTAACATATCTTCCAACAAGCCCTCATGAGAAAAGCAGAAATGTGAGGCATACACTTAGCTTCCTGGAGGCAGGAGTGTGGGAAATCTCTCACTATGCTGCAGCTATGCTTTCAACAGCCACATCTCTGCTCGTCTCAAACAACTTTGATCAAACAAGGCACTGCGGGATCAGGGTGCGTACATTAAAATATGCACTGAGCAAAAAGTAAAAAGCTGTTTATTTCCATTCTGACAGGTAGACGTTTTGCAGGAGTCTTGTGTATGCCAATGGATATGAAAATTGGAAACAGCACTGATGTGACAAACCATTAGTGGCTCATTGGCAGAGGAACGGACTCCGAGGATCCTTATTGCTTTGAATTTGGCATCAAGAGATAGTGAAATCAGAGTGAGTCACATATATCCAGAGATGGCTTGAGTGACATGTATTGTAAATTAAATTACTTGCGAGGCCAAATGTCCTTTGAAAATGAGTTCCCAGAAATATTAGGATATGCTGTTTCATCCACATTTGGCCAAATTACCAAAAAAAAAAAACTGTTCTGAAATTCAATTTCATCGTGCTGTTATATTTTACTACAGTATACAATCAAAGACTAGCAGTGATAACTGAAGTCTCTTTTAATTCAGTGCAAATTATACCTGTCAGCAAACTCTCAGTTCAGTTAAACAAAGGGAGTTTTGGCAGTGCATACTGGGACATATACGTCTCTTTTAAGGCATGTGCATTTTAAATGGCAGCAAAAAAATCATGCATGAAACCTCCACAGACAACAGAAGAACTATTTCATCCAGAGGTTTACAGATAACCATGCTGTATTTTCAAATGCAACTTACAGTACAGATGGGACTTATAAAACATAGACTTGGTGTACCAACACATTTTATTTTACATAACAAAGAGTGAACATAGATATTCTGCTACCTGAGATGGCAGAATGGATCTTGCCTTGCCACGGAAATCTCTTTGATCTCTCAGTCTCTTTCTCTCTGTCTCTTTTACACACGTGTATACACACACACACACACACACACACACACACACACACACACATACACCTTGTCTCATCCTCTCTAAAACATAGATGAATTGTGCTACATTGACAACCATTCCCTAACCTTCACTGTTCAAGTCCCCCCCCCCCCACCCCCACCTCCCGTCAATGCACTGGTGAGAAATTTAGGCCAGCACCATAGATGTACATGACGATGACCAGAAAATGGAGGTCTATATCTTAGAGTCCACAAATGCTTGGCCTTGTATACAGATTGAGACGCACTCAGAAACCAACACAGACTATCCACATGGGGTAAGAGCTGCCGCTGACTTCAACATGTATTATTATTACAATCTCTGTGACCAGCAGATGAAATAGAGGGAAGATGTCTGTCTGTCCGTGAACAGGATACCTGAAGAAGTTATAGTTTCATTTGGAATGTAGATGAAATTTAGCAGTTGGCTGTTGAACAAGGAAGAAATTATCTGATTCTAAGGCTGCTTAGGGCACTGTTATGAAGTCATTTAGCCTAACCCCTGTAAAGATAAATTACCATACACTGAGCAAAATATGCAAGATCTCTTCACCTGAGAGTGACGCAGAGCAAGAAGGTATACACACACACACACACACACACACACACACACACACACACACACACACACACACAGACACGAACAGACACACGCACAAGCACGTGCACACACACACACACACACACACACACACACACACACACACACGCACACACACACACACACACACACACACACACACACAACAGCACAGGACCCACATGTCACCATGATCCTCATCTCTTTCGCAGCGCCGCCTCACAAAGAGTCTTTATGCCAGCCCCCAGCAGCCGCGATCACAGGCGCGAGTGTCCGGGAGTGTGTTTTCAGGGAGTGTGCAGATGCCAGGCTTATCAGAGTGCTGCTGGGCGGTCTGTATCACCGGGACACACTGGCTCCTTCACTACCCCACTGCTCTAATCTCTCCCCATCACAGCTATCTCCTCCACGTCTTGCTTTTTTATAGTTTTTTTTTTTTTTTTTTAGAAATGTTGTTTTAGTTCCACTCTCTTAAAAAAAAAAACTAACTAAATTCTTCATATGCAATGAGCTCATCCTTTATCTCCGGGAACGCGCCGCAAACACAATACAGTTTTTCATAATTGCAGAAAGCCCCTCTGTCACCAGGCGGGTCCTGAGGAGCTCTGTGGCCAGGGTGAGGTTTCCTGGGGCCCCCTGACACAGTGCTGGGCTGACAGAGCCAGGAGGAGGACAGAGGCCTGGCATGGTGTGGTATGGTCTGGCACAGTGTGGTGTGGTCTGGCGTAGTGTGGTGCGGTCTGGCACGGTCCAGTTAGGGCAAGATGCTTTGCGGCATATGTGTGAGGCAGAATGCCCGGTAACGGCTGGCCTGTCTCACAGCAACAGGCCAACGGACCACCCAAACGATCCTGCTCTCCTTCGGTGCCAACAACAGCAAGCCCCAGGTCACAACGCTCTCCTCTGATACTGAGATATAAATGTCACACGCGCATACGCATACACGCATACTTCTTTCTTGCATTGGTAGCAAGAGAGCAGAGCAGAGATTCTGGGCTCTTCATATGGCATGTGTTTAACCTCATACACAGTGACACCTACAACCACCCTTCCCCAACACACACACACAAACACACACGCACACGCACACACACACCCACTCTCAGTGATATGCCTCTGGGCACATATACACCGGGACCGCCCACACGCAATTCACACTCCAGTGTCTCCTACTGGTTACGCAAGGTGTCCTACAAATTATTTCCTCAATAAAAGTCTATCGTCTCCCATAATTACAAGCTGCACACAAGGGTAAACGGTGCGTCAGCAGTAATGTTATTGGCAGTAAAAAAAACTCCACCAAGATGGAAGAAAGACCCTCACCTCAGAGCCACTGGTCATACCGGTTAAAGCAAAACGAATGACTCATCTCCAGGACGATAACGTTATCGCGGTGGTTACTGGTGTTTACAGCACTCTGGGACCGGTATGAACAAACCCTTAAAGAATGGCCCCTTCTACACTGTAGGCTGTTGGGGGGGCCAATCACATCGCCCGCAGGTGAGTGGATGACAGACGGTGAGATAGCAGAAGAGCCGCTCAATGAGAGAGGGCGAGAGGAAGTGGGCGGGGCAAAGGAGAGACGCGCTGTGGGTTGTGAAACCCAGCCAATGTTTATGAGTCCCAGCACATTGTTTTAGGTTTCAGAACACCGAAATAGAACACGGAATCCTTCAAACAGCGCTTTCGACACGTAGGGGGGAGAAGAGACGGAGGCGCAGGGAGGGGTGGGGCACTGAAGGAGAGAAGGGGTATGACTTTTTGACAGAGCAGCTTGTGTTCAGGTCCTGGCGGAAAGAGAAGCTATGTCTCTCAAGAGCTGGTCTTTGAAAAAGGAACAGTGGTTTTAATTGAGAGAGAATTGCAGTGTATTATACTATGACCACAATACCTAAAGCCGCATCTGATGACACAAGCGACTGATGTGAAACTGGTGTGAAAGAGGCACCTTGCTCCGGGGTACACCCCTCGTCCCCCGTCACCCCGAGAACCGCACCCCTCCCCGGATCTAACCCCAGGTCCTTACGCACTCCATCCCACTGCCAGTTCAGATCGTGTACCTTGCTCAAGGTGAAAAACAGCAGAACTCCATTTGGGATTTGAACAACCAACCCTCTGTTTACAAGCTCAGCTCCCCAACCAGTCCTCCACACTGCTGGCCAGCAGGCCTGGGAGATGTTTCTGTGTCACACACTTCCCCTGCCTCTCACACGCTGCCAGCAAGAACGAAAATCAAACGGCTTACACACATCTAATGAGATTTCCGCGTGCCACATGTCAATACTTCTCCAATGGATAAGGAAGCACTGTAGTACCGGCTCACTGTTTGATGCTCCCGAGTTAAATTTGTTGTTACAACAAAGCGCCGTTTTGCAGTGGTCCTCGGTTTCTGTAGCAACCGTTAACTATCACAAAACCGACTACAGGCAAAGATAAAAAACGCGTTTGATGTAGGCAGTTTGCACAATTGGTAGGTGACGGGAATGTCTCTCTGAAGCATAAGGGATGATTTAACAAGGGTTTTCACCATACTGCACATCATTACATAGAGTTGTACTCGTTTTGCTGCTAGAATTGGCCTGGTTTTTTTAAAAAAAGCAGTATGTAAAGGTCTCCTTATGTGGATATTCATTGTTTTATATAGTAAAAAAAGAAAGAAGAACACCAACATCCACTGTTAGCGTCTCATTCCAGCTCTGTTATAATGAACAGGCATAACTGCAATGCCCAGATAGACACGGAATAAGCAATGACACGGACAGACAAACGGAGTTACATATGCGAGTACCCACAATTCTCCATATGTAACAACGGATCGGTTTCCTGTATTTCACCGGCCCTTGCAACGAGTTCGGAATGAGACGTACTGCCACCAGCTTAAAATCACTAATCACTGAATCCCGGTTTCTGGTGACGGCAGAATTCACAGCCAGCGGTTAAGAGATCTGCAGAGGCCAGCAGAGTGCGTTAAGAGAACGCCGAAAGTCAGGCGCTCACTCGCCCAGGGGGGGGCGGACGGGTCTGTGTCTTTCCAGAGAAAACTGTGCAAACAGCAGAGAGAAAAGCGGCTCCCTGATGGCGTGACCCGGGGCCGCAGCGTATTTATTCGGCTGCCAGAGCCGCCCCCGCAGATGACAGAGGAACAGCCAGGCCTCCCCGGGCCTCTCCGCTCTTAGGCCCAGCGAAACATACCTGAAGACGCAAACACAAAGTGTTGTGTGTTCAGTGGGCATGGCCCGACACGCTCGCCGGCACGCTGGGAGGTCTGCCTCCCCGAGCCCCGCCGCCGCCGCGCTGCACTCCGCGCTCTGACACGGGGCCCTCCACGCTCTTTTGTCTCTCCGACGTTTGTGCCTATCACCCCTGCTCTTCGACTCTCCGCGGCCGATCCGTCAACGCCAGGTGGGGGGGGTTGGGGGGGGAGCTCGGCCCAGCCACAATCACCGCTTTCACCGAGGGGCGCAGGGCTGGTCACGGATGGTCCCCCTATGAGGAAACTCTAGTGAGATGTGGACCATCTGATCCCAGACGTTCTAATGTGACTACAGTTTTGGTTCCATGTGCTTCACACTCGGTCTCTACCATTGTTGAAACTGTCAGTGTTCTGTCTGGGCTATGAACATTCTTTAAGGGGCGTGGTCTAAAACAGGGCATCCATAGCCGGCGTAGGAACACAGGCAGCACTGGAACCTCCTGTTGCTATCTGGGATCTCCTAGAAGGAGGACTGAGGGGATACAGGAGGTGAATATCTGGTCATATTAAATAGATTATCTGTGGGGTGATTGCTTGCACTGATTAGAGCAGAGGCTCCAGTACAAAGTGGGCTTTGTGACGTCATAGTGGGGCCCAGGGGAGGGGCCTCAGGGAGGCTGGTCAGCTGATTGGCTGTGGCGTCTCTGCACCTACATGAACTCCCAACCAGGTCGATCCTCTGCCCCGCAGACTTTCCAAACATATGTTTCTCAGTGGAACTAGCTGACTCGGGTTAGTTTCAAGGTTAGATCACATCGGTTTCCATTTTGAACAAAATTGCAGATAAGGATTTGACTCAATTTCCAAGTAGCTGTAATTAGTTATTTCCGCCTCTTGGCACCACAAAGCTGTTCAGGTGTAGTTCACACACTTGACATCACTACATTGCACGCCCGGCTCCTTCACAGAACGGCACCCCTCCACATCCAACAGGGTGCAGGTGTGTGGACCCAAAGAAATTCCATTTATCTAGACCCCACGAATCAGCAACCGATGACACCACACAACGTATTTCCATTGAGTCTTTCCTGCAGTGACCAGCTAATGGTGGGCCTACCTTCTATCCACTGCTATCCTCTAATCAGTGCTGGCAGAATGAGGGGGAAGGGGGGGGGGGGTTGGGGGAAAAGAGCACTTTCCCGGGAGAAAGGGTACGGCGTGATAGGAAAGGAAAAGAGCAGACTGGAGATTACTGAACCCTTGAGTGACAGTTAATTTTCCCGTGGAAAAAGAGAAAAGCTGACCCTGATTGTTTCACTGAATGCACATCCCAGAATAGCATGACAGCATCAACATACCTTTGCACGCAGACATCAGCCCGGGACGTGTGGCCCCGGGTCTCTAGCATAAAACACGTCGAGTGCAAACCGGCTCTGAAGCCATTGTTCAGGACGTCAGGCCGCAGACGGCGCTGTTAAAGTAACTCGTAAGGTCACTGGCTAAATTAGCTACATTAGTCATGTGCCGGATCTGGGGGCCATAAAGTAGCCTGAGGGTAATACGGGCTTCCAGGCTGAATCCGCCTTCACTGGGGGATCTGCGCGGTGTATGTGAGGTAGGTCCAGCAGTAGATGACGTGGAAGTACAACAGAGGGCTTACCAGACTGCGGTGAGATTCACAGAGACAAAGGAAGCGGAGACTCTGGACTGCAGTGAGATTCATAGTCCACCAGGCTGCAACTCTGAGGATGATACTCAAGCAGTAAGCATTTGCGGAATTAAAAAAACAGTCGCAAAGTTTTTTTTTTATTTTCCATCTCCAGTTGCTGGCCCGTTTCCTGTTGGGTTCATTTTGTCGAGTGAGTGCACTGAGCCTCGGTGTACAAAATCCCAGCTGCAATACTGGCGTCTGAAGCCACCCTCTGCCGTGAATGCTATGCATGCTATGCTATGCTATGCTATGCTATGCTATGCTATGCTATGCATTTAAACAGAACGTCTGTATGTGTGACAGGGACGGGAGAGGGGACAGCAGTCAAGAAAACCTTTCGGCAATCATCACTTTGATGATGTCACTACCATAAAAAACACTGCTCCAACGAGGTCTTTGAACAATAAAGATATCACAGCTGTTGTAGCAGAGGTGGCTTTCTGAATTCTGACCACAACAAGTTGCGCTTTCTGTCTTAAAACAAGACAGAAACACATAAATGACACTAATTACAGGAAATAATGTCGATGAAAACAAGAGAATTAATGTTATTGTGTAATTATGTGACTTGTTCAAAGGTCATTTTAACATTTTAACGTGGTTGCTTTTACTCAGCCCCACTGAATGCTAAAAAACTTTTGAGGACAAATCTGCAAAAGTGAAGCGAAACCACATTCACTTACTCACCAGAATCAGTACAGAGCAGGTACTGCACAGAATTACCAAACTCAGGGCCACTTGGACAGGCTCATTTTCAACATAGAACATAAATCCACATGATACAAAATTTTCAATCTGCAACACATTTGTTTAAACCGATGCCCGTGAGCAAGCTTCACACTCTAACATTTGCTGAATTCAATAAGTCAAGAGCCACAAAAAACTCTGCCAGGGGTCTGATGGGAAATGAAGTCCCGTGCCCATTAAACATACTATATGACCTCACACTCTAAACATCATATTCCACCATCGGCTGCACCTGTAGGGGATACTTTAACTATTACACTTAGTATCACATGGTGTTCAAAATGCAGCACACAACCTATGAATATTCATAAGATAAACAACTATCACTTTCACCTCACCTACAGCAAAGACCTGGAAGTGAATTTTGTTGGCCAGACAGCACCATGCCTCCTATGCCTCTTTTTTCATCAATATTCATTCATCTTTCAAATACAGTTTTAGGGGACCCGACATGGCGGACTGATGAGGGAAAACATTCAAACTGCCAATTTCAGTAGGAGCACTCAGTAGGTTCAGCAGATGGTCTTTCATGAATCTAACTGAATAATTTTTTTTTTTTTCTAATAACAATCTCCAGTGCCTAACTCCCACACTCTACAGGAACGCTGAATCTACCACTTTACTGAAGAGCCTAAAACAGCCCTGAAGCTCCGTTCTGCATTTGCCCTCACCCGCCTCACCCTGAATAACCCGGTGACATTACTAACTGCAGGAACCCGCTTCCCCGCGCAGAGCATCATGGGAATGCCACATAATGTGCCATACCGCACCGTGGTGCGTCTGGGTCCGATCGCACGGCGGTAGATCGGACGGGATGCTCGGGTTCTTAAGGCAGACGTCACTAATGTGTGCTGACCTCCTCCACGCTGGATTCAGGGCTTTGCCGAGGCGGCTTTGGATCATCGTGACTTCAGAACAGAGCTTGTGCGGAGCCGCTGTGCTGCAGTGAGTATGGGAGTGCAGAGAGAGTTAGTGATGAATAGTTGATGAAGCGCTTGCGGGCAGAGCAGTGGGGAAAAGCTCTTCTCTCCGTCTCTCCCTCCCTCCCCCCCTCCTCCCTCGCTCCCTCCCTCCACTGAGCTGTGCATAAGCTCTTTCTCCCCTGCATCTCTAACTCTCTCTCTTTCTTTCTCTTTCTCTCTCCCCAGCCCAATGTCTCATTCCCTCTCTCTCTCACATCCTACCCCCACACTCTATCCCTTCCTCTTACCTATTTCCCTGCCCCCCCCCCTTCCCTCGCTCCACACACCCAACTCTCTCCCTCACCTCTCCCCTGCCCCCCCCCCCCCCTCTCTCTCTCACACACAGTCAGAAACACTCTGGAGATGATGGATATGTACATCATGGATTTTCATCCGAGGACCCAGAGATGATGAATTACTCATGAGCCTTTCATATGAAAACACTCATAATCTGCGGACAAGGCCTTGACCACAATATCACTACTGGGAAGGTTGAGCCCGTGCATATCCAAGTGCATGTATGTGCATGTTCGCAATGCACACAAACATGGTATCTGCTAGACAAGCAGTACCATGGAGTACAGCACATCAGAGGCCAAAACCACCATCACACATTCTCCTACACCTCTCCCACAACCATAAAAATTACAACTCGCCAATAAGGGTACAATGAAAGCAGATTTTGGCTCAAGAAAATAATGGTTGAACCTTTTATGCTCTCTTCTAATAAGAAAGTCCATTTAAATATTTAATTGGCTGGCTCTTTCGACTGGCTTCTGTTTATATAGATGGACTGGACAGCGAGATAGCTGAGTGGTGTTTAATTATTAAACTGCAGGATAAACTTCACACAGCTAAGGGACATTCGCCATGGTCAGCATCCACCTTGAACCCTCTTTCAACCTTCTGGCTGGACCCTCATCTCAAAGTCCCTGAAAAGAGTGTTACACGACTACTCTATACACTACATGTACACAGTGTATCAAACCTGCATTACACACTAAATATATAAAGTGTACCCTGACTAACATATCCATGTCAAACATCACTAGTACATACTATCACGTACATGTCTCATGCATCGGAACATTGAGCGGTGAATCACCATGACCTTCCTATGGCAGTATTCTCTGAAGGCGCACATTGATTTTCCCCGCAAGACTTCATAATTAATAACATTTTATAACAAAGTTTGCCTGAAGAATTAAAGGGATAACTCTTATTCATTTTCAAAAGGATTTCTCTGTTTGAATAAGGCAAAAAAACATGTAATTGACACTGCAAGAAGGCATTTAATAACAACTTTTTCTCACGGGTGTAACAGTGACTAAAGGCAAGAGAAGACTCTTTTCACAATGTTACTCCCAAAGGGAGGTGCAGGGGAGAACGCAGGCAAGACGTTTTCATGAAGCAGTACCTGTGCGCTCGCTGTATTGCAACGTTGAGAGTACCTGCCACTCCGACACCTGGGTGACTCAGTACCGGATGTTACAAACCGACACCTGTGTGTCGGAGTGGATTGAGCAGAACCTCCAGTCCCCTCACAACTCAGATGTAACAGGGGAATAACCTATGAGCCACAGAACTGCAACACTTAACCCGCAGTGACCGGCATCGATAAACCCAGCCAATACAGGCCACGGCCAGCTAACAACAGGGGCCCGGGACTCCGGATTAGTGTTCTTCCCGGCACTGCCTTAGTGACAACACTAAGAGAGTCCCTCTGTGGGCTTGGATCTCGCAGCAGAGACTTTAATGCAACAGAAATAATGACTCCAGCTGGACTCCAACAAATCTGTTCAGTCAGATTTTCTATTGCCCAAACTCCTGTTCCTATACTGCCCTCTATGTGGTGACAATGAGACATGCTTGGATATGCACCGAGTGTGAAGCCTGACTCTGGGCTGTTTTTCCCTTCACCGAAGCACAAAGGACTGTGGTGTCACAAAAGCGTTCCGTTCACCAGAGAGTGAGTTCACTGGAGAGGAAGTTGTGAGGGAGTCAGGGCTGAACACTGCAAAGGTTCTGTCACACAAACTTCTACGGGCTTGGTTCCTCTGCAACTCACTCTCACTTTGACTTATAGCAAACACGTGTGTACACACACATGGCACATGCATGCATGCATACGCACACACACATACAGGCACCTGGGAAAACACATAACTAAACACACTCTCACACTGACACGCACACAAAAACACACACACACAAGTACATGCACACAGCCACACATGCATGAAGGCATACACACAACTGCACATACTCACATATATGATATAAGCTCTCTTTCTCACACATACTCACAGAAGATTTTAGTTAATATGCTACAAATTACAAGTCAAATTCTACTGGATTTATGGATTGCTACCAAGGGTCACCATGACAATGACGGCATCAGGGTACAAAGTTTGGGGGTTTGGATAAAGGTATTAGAATAATTCATAAAAAGGTTTTTTAAAAACAGTATTTATGATCAATTCTCTCACACTGTTCAGTGAAAAAGTCAAACAATAACTCTGCCGATGCTTCTCTCATCATCTTCCAACATACATATTTTACACAGTAATTTTTAAAAATGTATCGTGCAATTATAATGGGAAAACAATATGATGCAACAATCTGTGATTGCTCAGAACGTTTTTACTTTCATTTATTTATCCATTTATTCACTTAGCAGATGCTTTCATCCAAAGCGACTTGCGAGGCCATGATGACAAGCAAGTGCAGATAACAAGGGGTAACCAGGGGCAACTAAACGGAGTGGAAAGCAACACAATTGAGGTTCGGCACATAAACATGGAGAAGGGGGTGCTGTCAAGTCAGGGCGCGGAGACAGAGCAGACCTTCAGGGAGCAGCCCGGCCGTCCCGCGTTCCCCGGCCTAGACGCTGTCACAACCAAAGGTGGCTACAAGTAAACACAATCATCCTCCTCATGTTTGATTCACAGCACTCTGCTGCTTAATGAGACAGCCACCGGCGTGCTGGTTTGGGTCTTTCACGGCTCAGGAACAGAGAGTTGGTTTTAATGTTATTTTCTGTGGTGATGTTTTTGTTTTGTTTTTTTTTTTGGGGGGGGGGGGGGGGGGGGGGGGGTCATTCACATTGAAAAAAAAAAGACAGGATAATTTCCACTCATAACACCAACTGGGGAATGGAAGCAGTGGAAGTCGCTGTTTTAGGCTAATAATATTGATAAATAATATGACCTTCCAAATGTGATTCAATTCTTTGCATGTAAACACTAAAGCATATGAATATATCCACACGCGCAGACACACACACACACACACACATTTAGCAGGAAGAGAAGGCCTCACAGACACGATTGAGAGCACACACACATAGCAGGGATAGAAGGCCTCACAGACAGACAGACAGACACACACATACATTTAGCAGGTAGATGTAGCACAGGTGAAGAACCAGAAAGAGGTCCCTCATGCTGGTGGGGAGCAGGTGTTTCTAACGCTGAATGTTCCTTTTCCTTTTTGAATATATATAGTATCATAACAGCACATGGAAAAACAGGGTGTGAATGGATGTGTGTGCATGATGTAGGTGTGTATGACGCATGTGTTAGAACAGAAGTGGATGTGAAGTCGAGAATTTGTGTGTGTGTGTGTGTGTGTGTGTGTGTGTGTGTGTGTGTGTGTGTGTGTGTGTGTGTGTGTGTGAGAGAGAGAGAGAGAGAGAGAGAGAGAGAGAGAGAGAGAGAGAGAGAGAGAGAGAGAGAGAGAGAGACTGTGTCAGTGTGCAAGTCGATAGATATGTAAGTGTGGAGCCGGGCTAATGTTGCCTGATGTTAGATGAAAACTAGATTTCAATTCCATTCACTTTAAAAATGATTTTGTACTGGTGCACTGTAAACCCAGCTGAAGAGAACTAGCATTTGGTCAAAATTTAAGTAGGCTATTTACTGTATGCGTTTCAAAATAACCTTCACTGCAAACAAAAGCAGTCCCTCATGCCGTAGGAGAGCAGGTGTTTCTAACGCTTGACAACTGACAACTGTCAAGTAAGCAGTCTCAGCACATAATATCAAATACAGTCATAACATTAAGCAATCAGCAGTATCGGCACACACATCACATTCAATCAAACCGACATTTAATCAATAAATCAATTAACCAGTTTAACGAGCAAATGACAATCAACAGCTACATATAAACATGTATACACATTGACACAGACATGATTGCTATGCTACTTTGGAGGCCTTGTCTGTTTTGATAGCATAGACGAAACTAAGAGTGGAACCGCAAACAGCAATAAGAAATCATCTGGTAGATTCACAATTATGAACTACGTCTTTGCTCAGGTTGAACATAAGGCGGCGTGATGGAGCACTGGGGCACGTCCCAGCCCCAGGACCTGTTCTGCCCAGCTGCCCGGTTCTGCAGAACTGAGGGAAGACTGCAGGAACATATCCGTTCACTTTCCTGATTACAGAAAGAGGGAGAAAAAAAAAAAAAAAAAAAAAAAAACGCCAGTAACTGTGGAACAAAAAAAAATGCACACTATCTCACAGTGCTTGCTCTATTGATTTAACTGTTCGTCTATGTAGGAGGCTTTTTTTGGACGAAAATGAAAATTCCATAAAAGGGCCATTAGAATAACTACTTCATAAAACACAAGGAACGAATAAAACAACAGGTCGCCAAATCCGAGGCGGACAGGTGGGGCCTCTCTGAATAAGCCTCCGAGCCCCGCCAGGGCGAGTCCAATTTAATAAGTGCTCACTTCCTGCCTCCGTGATGATAAACCTTAAATGGCCTAATTCCATCTGCGGTAATGCCCCTCTCTCCCGTGTGCCTGTCCGGCTTCCCTCTGAACCCCCGCCAGGAGACACACACGCGTGAAAAGCGCGGTCCAGCATGGCGCACAAACGCAACCTTTCTTAACAGACAAAACAATAAGGCCCAAATTGTTTTTTTTTTTTAAAAATGAACTGTTAGTGTATTTTGAAAAATAAATATGTTCAAAGGCAAAAGGGCTGTAGAAGCAGGATGGGTCGGCAGTCGTCGCGTGTCAAAAGGATTCATCATTCTGGCTGCTGGCATCGCAGATGAAAATATTTTCGGTGTGGGCCATATGCGCAGGCTGTTACTGGACAGGCTGGCTCCGCGCTGATTCACTTCCAGTGTTAGACCCCACACAGGCCTTCCTGCCAAAGCTAACCCATCCATTCCCACTGTTTCAGGGCCCAACTGCGAAGCTCGCATTTCACCATCCAGGAGCGTGACTCATTCCTCTCCCGAATTCCCTGACCGTAAGTCCTTCTCGTTCTTTTAGGGCCAGATTTACACGCGATTCTTCACCGGCACAGAATTTACCCGGGCCGCCGTAAATTAGCCACGCAGATGTTTTCTCCGAGAACAATGGCCTCTCATTGACACGAGCGGCGGTGCCACTGAAAACAGCAGCGAACCTGCGAGAGCAGGGAGGGATTCATGGGGTTCATTATGTCTGAAGCTATAAAGAACGAGAGAAAGAGAGAGAGAGAGAGGGAGGGGGGGGGAGGTAGAGAGGGAGGGAGAGAGAGAGAGATTGAGAGAGAGAGGGAGAGAGAAATAGAGAGAGGGGGGAGAGAGAGAGAGAGAGGGGCAGAGAGGGGGAGAGAGAGAGAGAGAGGGAGAGAGAAAAATAGAGAGGGGGGAGAGAGAGAGAGAGAGAGAGAGAGGGGCGGAGAGGGGGGGAGAGAGAGAGAGGGGGAGAGAGGGAGTTGCTCTTGCTCTGTCTCAGTGACTGTCAGAAACAGCCCGGACGGCAGGCTACTTGCGCACAGTTAACGACAGCCACGGAGAGAACATCTTGTCACAGTGTGCAGAGCTGGTTTTACCTAGAGAACCTTGGGCAGGGATGGCGAGCAGGAGAGGGGAATTAATGTACACCAGGTCCTCAGGCCTATCCCTAGCCTCAACAGCAGGGCGTTCAGACTGAGGCTGTGTCTCTCATAGTCATGTAGAGCCGAGCTGAGCCACGCCTCCGGGTGTAGCACAGCTGCTTCAACGCACCGTCACCGCCTCCGGACTCACGGCCGATCCCCAGGTGAAACACAGCAGCTGCACACCTGGACCAAGCTGATCCAACTCAGCATGAGTAAGCCGAGGATAACTCAACAGCCGAGTTGAGTGAAAGACAAAAAAAAAAACCCAAACCCAACATAAAGCAAAACATTACTTTATCTTCCTCTCCACTATGTAATTAAAATGGAAAACAACATTTGAGACTGTGCGAGGTCTTCACCCTTAATTGCAGCAATTATTGAGTCCAGATGTATAAACGAGCGGAGTGCTGAAACATAAGCTGGGAGTCACCCTGGACGAGGCCATCAGATAAACAAACAGCATAACGCCGCGAATTACTCTCAATTCAGACATGCACAGGGGCAGGATCCTGCAGGCAAATTAGGGGCACTTTCATTAAAGCAAAATGCCTAATTGACGACGAACCAATTATCCTCTGAGAAATGCAGACAGCACTTTGGTTCATCTACAGATCCCACAACGGAAATGCGGAGGAAGCGTGGATCGCAATAGTAAAAATCCCGCCTCTGTGAAGCCGTCGCAGCGTTTGATGCATCGAAGGAAACCGTGGCAATACTTCCTTTTTACAATACCTCTGTAAGAAAGAAATAAGGAAGCACCAAGCTGTGTTTTTTAATATGTTTTCAAAGCCAGTACAGTTCCACTCCATTTGCCTGGCCATACTGGCAATATATCTATGAAATATCAGAGGTAATTGCATTGATTTTATGTAAATTCATTTTTATTTATTTAACAATTGGTAGAGCATATTATATAGCCTTATAAATAAGGACCTAACTAAATGGTGGGGTAATTAAGCATTTTACATTTTGGTTGGGGCATAAACATTAGATTGCACTGGTATTTTGAAGTTCTTCTACATAATACAATATCATATTTGGTCAAAAGTGCAATGCAAAATATTTCATACACTAGCAGTAAATACACACGTTTGTCCACACTTCCATATGCATAACCATACTTCTCTGCCTCTTTGTAAAAAAAAAAAAAAAAAAAAAATTAAATTAAAATTTAAGATGACGCTAGCACTTTAGCCACAACATTTGCGAATTAATTCGTCTTGACTCTCAGTTGAAAGAGCTTTCTTGATTTGCAATTCATGTGACCAAAACTAGATGCACTCGCATTATTTTGCATTTTAGATGAGGCAAGTGCTTTTGAAAAGCAGTCTGTTTTCTGTGGAGCATGCCATCCGCGGGAGTGCCTCAAACCATCAGACAGTAGGGTGTCTCGTTCGTGTCTTTGTCAGACTGTGGACATCCTCTGTACTTGCAGAATTCAGATGCAGGCATATAAACACGACAGAACACCCCCCCCCCGCCCCCCCATCCTCCGACTGGACTCAGCTTCGAGGCCCTGCTGAATCAATACACAGACTTATGGTTGTCTCTGACCTCAGTTCTGACAAACACTTCCGATTTCACTCTTAACTTCACTCAGTAGCCCTTCTTTATAGATGCAAAACATTCCCTCCTGTTCATAACTTCCACCCATTCATATAACCTATAACTTTCGCTCCTTCATCCTTACTTGTTCACCACACTTCTCTCCTACACTCAACCTATACTCCTGTGTCTTGATTATTGTTTATTTCTTTATCACCCAAGGTCAGGTTTCCTCTGGGCATTCTCCTGCAAAGCATTAAAGCTGTAGCGCTAGGGTATTAGCCAAGCAGCTAGGGCTGTAAACCTGGCACTATTAAATCCTACCTCAAATGCTATTCCAGTCAGGAAGCCTGTGTACAAATGAATACACGCCCATCAGACCTAGGCATATTGGTTGTTCATGGTCTTGTGGCTTTGGCCCCGCCCCTTTGGCCAGGTTTGATAGCAGAAGCAGGTGAGGATGATGTGGGGAAACCAAAGGAACCCAAAATGCAGCAGGGAGAAAATGCCCAGATAACATCGATCCATACTCCTTTATGTTCCCTGGACAGTTACTATAGCAACCAGAGTGATGCAGATAGTACCACAGTAAGGATGCCCAAGATGAACTTTGACTTCTGCCTTGGCTTTTTCTGGCTGAGGTACTGCCTACTGAATAATGAATGCCAAATGCATGGTATGTAAATGATCATTATATTCATTTTGTGATATTTTAACATGAATCTCTGCATTATTAAAATTTGTCTAGATAAAGCATGTTGTTTTATGGTGAATCAATGTAAAGTTATGTGTGTGCGCGCAGGTGTGTGTGTGTCTGTCTGTCTGTCTGTCTGTTGCCCTGTCAGCCTGTGACTGAAAGGCCAGCAATATCCCATAAGCAGATCTGCTTTAGAGTGGCATTCTAAAAATCAAACGGTGAGGTTCAGCTTGTTAAGAGCAGGCTGGTCACAGAATGCAGCTAACCGCTGAAACAAACATTCGTCGTTATGTGTGACTGAAATCAATGCAAACCCTTCTTAAGTCTCTCCGTTTTAACCCAGATATGTTCCAAAATTGAGTGGCTCAGCACTCTCCTCTCTAAGCCGGATGAGACAGCACCAGGACATCACAGGAGCGAGGAGCGGATCTTTAGCAACACGGCACTGCAACTTGATGGAAGGGACAGTACAGTTGTGTCTGGACGTGAAAAATTCTGTCTGGTACCGCTTGCATCATCAGTTTGCCGGGCAAATGCCCTTACCCGGGACGACTTACAGAGATTACAATTTACACACTATCCATTTATACCGCTGGCTATTTAACAGAGCCATTCAGTTTAAGTACCCGGCAAAAACCACATCACAGCAGTGCTCTGACCTGGGAGAGGAACCTGCATGCTTTTGATAACAAGTCAGGCTACCTGACCACTTCTGCGCGTTACAGACAGGTGAGAGAGGCTTAGCGACGCTCACAGATGACACGGCTTGACTTTGAACAGCTGATCTCAACAAGCTCAGTGTTCAATTGTGGCAAGCAAAGCGTCCTGATTGGTCAATAATTTACATGCACGTTGTGGCTCTGCCCATTAAGGAAAGGTTCATTCTCTCATTTCTGCTGCAGACTTTCAGTTCTGGAGTGGGAACGTTTCAGCGCTACCAGTCACTGTGGTCTCTAAATCCTTGCAGTGACATAGTCAGTCCTTTGAAGAATTATGTAAAATCCTTTCACATGGAGCAGCATTTAAAATACCAAAGGGTGTACAACGTGCACTGCCAAACTACCCTCCCAAAGTTTTCCCCTCCCTCTCACAAGACTCTTATCAGAAGTGTAACCTGCAATATCTCAACAGCATAAATAGCCTATATAACGCTTAATCTAAAAGACTTAAATTACCCATTAAAAAGCAGACGGAAGGTCATACAAATAATATACTGAGAATATATTTTCGAGAACATATTTATAGCTCAATCAGTATATTTAAAATATGTAAGTTATTGACATTTTGGTATATTGAGATATATTTCTGCTTTATACTAATATATTTAAATTGTATTTACAATATAAAACTTGTGCTGAACAACATATATTTCAATATATTACAGTGCATTTCATTTTTGTATGGGCGAATCAGAGGCAGAAGGAGATTAGTTCCCCGGTCCTGGGGGCGTAGGATGCGACACTGTCCAGGAAGGCACAAACCCTGTTACCGGTGCACCGGTGTGAGAAGGTGCTGAACCAGTGCACGCTACCCTGAGTCACTGCGGAACGGCCGCTGCACCAGAACGGTGCTTACCGGGTAATCGCATTCAAATTGATGGCCGGAAAAAGGCTCTTTAGATTCCAGCGGAAAAAAAGCACTTACATTAACTACACCATCGCTCCACTACGTCAGTGCTAAGGTCATTTTTCAGGAGTGCTCAGAGATCGGCCCATTGATATGTAGATACATGTATATACATAAATAAATAAGATAATGTGTGTGTGTGTGTGTGTGTGTGTAACATGTATTGTAGTAATACTAATATGATAGTAGATATATTACACTAATAATACACTAATAATAGATATTATCTATTTATAATATGGGAGATTAATTAGAAATCCTGACATCATTTTCCCCACTTCGGTTCACACGCTACATGTGAATAAAATACTACATGGCGACACGCACTGGACATCACCACAGAGAAATGTCCAATCCATTTGGGACCCAGGGTAGTGACCCCAACACAGCCTCACTCTGAGCATGCATCTGTTAGAATGCAGCTGTGGGGTCCAGATGTTGGGGGTGGGACCCGGGGGGGTCCTGGTGACCAAGCTGAGTCTCCCCTCTGACCCACGACTGTCAGGACAGTCCTGACCTCAGCTGTCTGTCACAGCCTATCGTGATCTTAACATTGTGTCACCATTACAGTCATGACATCAGTTCTGAATCAACATACAACTGCCGTGAAGTGCTGTTTTAACTCGGCATGCTCCCTACTGTGCTGTGTTCTAGCATTCTCACACTTGCTTAAGTCTGAGCACCCTGCGTGTTTTAAGGAGCACACTGTATTCATCCTATGAAATGATGATTGAGGCAGCTTTATGGCCGGGACTTATAAAACAGTGCCCGGAAAAGGGGGGTATGTGGTGTCACAAAGCATGATGGAAGGCATTTGACTGAGGTCATACCCTTGCGCATATCCGTCCTGGATCTTCATCCGTATGAGGTACTCTTGTATTGCTCATGTGCTAACTCCTGACACAAATTAAAGGGAACTGTTCATGAAGCCAAAAGCAAGCTATATCATCTGCTGCGCTTCCTGTCTCTCTCACTTTAATGCAGGCCTTACCAGCTACAGGGTGTACACATAAGTCCATGGCTGTGGCAGTCTCAAGCCTTACACACCTAATCTACCAATCTGTACTCTACCATTACAGACCAGTGATCTTATGATAAAGCACTGGCCAATCTGTCATGTTGCTTCATCTTTCCCAGGTGAAACCCAGTTGCTTACATGGATCAAAGACTGCTGCTGATCTCTGATCAGCGCCAGGCACATCACGTGCTGGGTTCACTCGAAAAAAAACTGCGGAAGCCCATCAACATAGTGGCATTTGAAATATACAGGGTCTAAAGTGTGCACCTCTACTTGATCCGGCTCCCAGAAGAATATTATCTGAAGTGTATCCTGCCAACGTTGTGCCACCATAAATAAATAACGCTAATGTAAAAGAGGGGATGTGCCCATTATGAACCTGAAAAGAGAAGAAAAACTGTGTACACTATGGCAAAAAAAACTTAACTTCTCCAAGACATTTTTATTACTGCAGCGAGCAGAAGAAATGATCATAATAAAAACAACAGCCCCACTCTAATACATTTCTGCAGTTAAGATTCAATACTCCGGTATTACATGCGGTAGTCATCAACCTTTCTTCTGACTCCCCCACTGGATTTTTTAAAATGCTTTATTTTTGCATCTTATAAACGGTTTGTCTAGATTATTGGCTCGGACCAGCTCTGTTTAGGTTGATCTAATTTTGCTGTTGTAATAACAGGAAAACTTGCTCTATGTTTCAGCAAAGTGGCGTGGTTTATGTGAACCGTGAACTCATTGCTGGTAAAATCCCACTGTGTTAATAAATCTGGACTCTTTATCATGTGTTAGGAAGGGACAGGTTTTGAAAGGGGTTAAAGGTCAACCAGCCCAGCGGCTGATGTAATGGGACATGCAGGACATGATTCTGAGACAAGCATAGGGTGTGGCAGAGTGTGACACAGGAAAATTTTCTTTTATGCCACGTTACATGTGAAGCCGTATGCAATATACAACATTACGTGTAATCAATTTGAAAACCGCAGTAAGCAAGGGTCACAAGAAACACCGGAGAGCTAACCATCACCTGGACCTGCACCGCAACAGTACATACATCACGTATTCTACCCACATTTCAAAAGTTGCTTAGCCTTCAACTGTACAACCTTAAAAACCTTAAAACTTTCACATTTTTGATTGCCATTTTAACTCCCGAAAAACTACGAGATGATTCATAATCCTACGTCGTTTTCTATAATTACCTCAATGCGTGACGTCTGTTGCTGTCAGCTTCTCATGAGGGTGGGGCTTCCTGCCTGACTGACAGGAGCTGAGAGACTGAGAGACTCTGCGAGGGCTGAGGCCCATTTGCAGGCCAGGGGGAGGAGAGGACAAGCAGCAGCCCCACAGACTAAGTGCCTTCTCTTTCCCCACAGCCCTGTCGTCATGCAGACAGGGAAAAAAAAAAACCTCACTGTGGTGCATTTTAGCTTAATTTAGTATTTAACAGCTGCTTGGCCTCTCCTTTCACTCTGCAGTGTATGTGGTGAAGCAGCCTCCACTGTTCAAATGTAGCCATGGAGCCTCTGGCAACCCCCCCCCCCCCCCCCCCCCACCCCCAACCCCACCCCCCCCCCCCCATTCTCCCGCTGCAGCTGAGGCCGTTGTGCCTGTGCATGAAGGAAGCAGCAGCAGCAGCAGCGACAGCACCAGCCCAGACTTCAATGTCAGGCCAGAGTCACGTTTCTAATTATACTCCGAGCCGTAACGGTCCACAGTGCCATCGCCCTTCCACCATCTCTACATCGCTTCCTTTTTTCTCTCTCTCTCTCTCTCTCTCTCTCCACGTGTAACTGTTTGCGTTCTGTTCTTCGTAGGTGTTTTAACCTGTTTACCTTCTCCGCTGTATCGTTTTGTCCCTGTGATGAGCTCCAGCAGGCCACTCTGGGGGTGACTGCGAGGCAAAGGGTACGACCCGGAATAAAACTGATGCCCGTTATTGACAGACCGTTATATATTATTGATTGACTGAGTGACTGTGAGCATAATATGATGCAGAGTCTGCTCCAGCCTTGAACCTTACACCAGCGTTCTGGTAGTTCATGAACACGACGCATATATATTGAGGGCAGCGATTTACAACAGCAATAACGCACCAGTGTGAAAACAATGAGATGCTATTTGTATATTCGCACAGAAATTCGTTTAATGCCACTCGAAAAGCCCGTTCGAAAACTTATGACACAAGTGTAGCGTTAGAGTAATTGTGTTTTTTTTTGGATAAAGAGCCAAGATAAACATTCTGCGCAATTTATCTCCCTTTGCATTTTATTAAAAATTGTGTGCCCTAACGCGCATGTTATTATTTCTCCACTCGGCTTGTGTCCTTACCCTACTTATATAGCTTTCATTTCACACCAAGTCCATTCATTTTGTGTCCTTTATTGAACCAAGACGTCCCACTGAGGTTTAAGAATTTCTTTTCCAACAGAGATCTGGCCAAGAAGGGAGCACAAAAAAATATATCAAGTAAAACAAGCATTTATGACCGACATTAAAAAATAACAGAACAACAGAACAATGAAACATTAAAAATATTTCTCAAACTTAAGTAGACAGAGGTAGCTGGGTTGAAACTTCAAAGAAGTGCATTCTTCAGTTAAAATATTATATAGCAAGCTTTTAAAATCCACTAATGATGAAAGCTCAGTTAATTTTAGATGCATGTTCTGTGACCGTGGTGCAAAGTAATCGGAAGCACCTTTACCGCACTTATTGAAGGTTTCTGGGACATCAAAAAGTAACTAGTCATAGGTTCATAGTTGGAATATGCTACTATACCAAACACCTACTCATGCCGTATACATCTGGACATTTAATTAAGCAGCTCATATTTGCAAGTCATTTTGCTCAAAGGTATTAAAGGGGTGCCCTGTCTGGCAGTCAAACCCACAACATTGTAATCAGAAGTCCAGTTCCCTCCCTGTCACGCTACACTATGTAAGAATACATTTCGGCAAACTGGAAAGAGATTGATTATTCATTCTGCGAAGGTGAAACGTGAACTACCTTTTGTTCATGTGCAACAATACATTTAGAACACATACATTAAGATTTTAAGATGAGCAGCCTGGAGACAGTATGTGTCACAAAAACAGAAAGGAATGAGGCAATCAAATCATATGTATACACAGACACGCATGCGCATGTGCGCACGCACACATGCATTTAAATCTTCTCTCCATCATGTTCATTGAGTTACTCATTATCAGATGCCTTTATCCAGGGAGATGTGAATGAGAGTATTTTTTTTTACATTTTTTATAAAATGCATACAGGCTAGATATAATTACAGAAGCATTTCATAAAAAGCACATTGGTTGAGGGAACAACAGCAAAGCCCTACGCAGCATACAAACCAACGACCTTCTGGTTGCAAGCGCGGTCCCTCACAACTTCAGCCGCACTGATGGCTCTGCCCTGACAGACTGTGAGAGGTTCTGCTCCCAGCCACTCCACACATTAGCATCCACAGACACTATCTAGGCTGAGTCATGAGGGACAAAAATATTTTTATCCCAACAATTCAAGTTAGCAGGCAAACCCTACGCACTTCTGCTGAGACTCCCCTCGGCCAAGGAGACGACTTGTCCATCCACTTTCGGGGGGGGGGCTAAAATTATGGTGGTGAGGACATACTTTAATCATACGAAAATCAAACCATGACTACCTTTTTATTAGTACATTCTTATGGTGAAGGTGAATTCTCACAAAAACCGGCTGGGGCCATTTTTAATGATATTGAAATTAGCATGTTAAGTGAGGAATGTTTGTCAATTGACACCATAAATATGGCCCTCTATTCTTATACACTTCAGTACAATTTTGGAGTTCCTCAAAACATGCATCACAATATTTACAGGGCAAAATGATCATGCTGCAAAGGTTAACACAGGAAAAGCTCCCGTGCTCTAGCAGAAACGCATAAGAGAAGACTGTTTGCAGTGTGCCAGCAGGTTTGTACAGAAAAGGTAAGGCACCGTCTGCCATGTTCCAGCTGGTTAATACAGAGAAAATTACAGATGAATCATTTCATCCATCAAATGAAAGGGCACTGCCTGCCAGATCATGCAGGTAAAAACAGAACAGAGTGTCTACCATGTTCATATGGACTTGTACAGAATCGATAAGGCACTCGAGTGGCATGTACCTATGGGTTTGTATGTAATAGCAATGGAAGATCTGCTATGTTTTTGCATGCATATACAGCCCATTTTAATAAATAGCCATCTACAGATAGGCAAATGAGGACAGGTATGATAGCTGTTGACCCCAAGGTGTCATTGACCTTTTATTTATACATTTAATGGAATTGTAACAGCACAGAAAATCCATCAGTTTCAATCTGCTGCTGTGTTTCTGTATTTTTTCTGCTAACCACTACATTCCCACGGCATGGGCGTGCCTGGGGTACGGAGAAATAAGGGGTCCCACTTTGCCCCTAATCATCTCAGCATGTCTTTCTTTCAGATCACAAACTAAACTCACTAAAATCCATCAGGTCATGGAGGACCAGAGTGCGCATCTTCACTAATGGCAACTTTATGGCATCATCACTACTCGAACCATACTGTTAGCTGGATAAATTTAAATCATTTAAATCCAACCCAGGCTCCGAAACATCCTGTCTCCGAAACAATTCCTCAAAGAAGGACACATTCCAAATAATCTACTGTGCAGCGGCTTCCCTTGGGACGTCCTGGATGTCAAATTCATTAAATCCGCAGGCTCACTCCTTCGACCCCTGCACAGTGATTGGACCAGAACCCTGTACGCACTAAGTGACCTGCCTATAAGACCTCTAATCAATGCTGAATCAGACTCTGAGAGAACATGGGGACACAGGAAATGTCCGATCGTGGGATGAAACAGAAGCCAAAAAAAAAAAAAAAAAAATACAAAGGAGGAAAAGAAGGCTTTGATTTGCAGCAGACCAAACAGGAGCTCTATATCACTGGTTTGAATTAGCACAGAAAAACCTCTTTGACAGGGCAGGCTAAGAAAGTGGGCCACAACAGCAGAGCCCATCTGTAATATTACACTTCAGCAGAGATGGTATGCCACTCTTTACCAAACACAGAAGATGTATCAAACGTTATCTTGCCCCCATAGGCTAAAGGAGGGTCGTCGATCATTCCTGAAGCCATTGACAATGAGCACGCACACACACACGGAGAATCAGACATGAGAAGGGACTTCCCTGTCCTAAAAGGAGTACATTACATAGAAAGGCTGCTAACGGTGCTTTAACACAATGAACAATGCAGTCAGAGCATTGCAACCCTCTGGCTGGGTACTCAGTCTGCATGCTTCCCTCTCAGCCTTCCAGCACCCTGGACAAGGCAACATTCTGACAGACGTCAAGTTCCTGCCGCCACCCATTTTTGCTTCATTAAATGCTGCTGTACACACACACACACACACACACACACACACACACGTGTGCGCAGTCTGTATAAAGGAACAGGTTTATCAGAGACAATGACTCAAACGCTCGTCATCAAAAACTTATGCGAAAAACAAGTCGCAATGTGAGACGATTATCAGGAAGGAAAACGCATGCGATTCCTTCCGCCTGCGGGCAAGGGCTAAGCCCAGGGTAGTAACACCCTTGGTTTAGATACCGCGAGAAATGTTGTGTTTAAACTGCAGACTGACACCAGTTCCCTGCTCACGAGGAACGGGATTTCAGATATATAAAGCTTCCTGACAACACGCGACATCGGACTTACAAGGTCTGTCTGTCTCAATAAGGCTTGTGTTTTATCACCAGCACCAAACAATACAATAAACGCCCTCGTGACTGTGACGCTTGAAGCAAAGTCTGTCCGTTTTACACTGAAATAAATGAAACCAGCACCTTTAAACCCTCACCATAATGACACACTCCTAATAGCCTGGTCATTCAAGGCTTACTGATATAAGACAGACTTGTTTTCCCCCTTCCTCTCCGCGCAAAAATAAATAAATAAATAAATAAACAACAGAATGGGACATTGATGAGGGAGTGCAGATTTAATGCGCGTGCCAAACCGAGTTTATATGAGAGCCAGTGGAAAAGGCCCAGTCGCGAGAGTGCAGATCAGCACTGCCTGCACCAACAGCTGGATCGCTAATTCATTACCACGTTCATATAGAATTTTTTAAAAAAATGCTGTATCCAGTAAGCCCTAACTGAATTTATTCTTAAATTCGCTCTGGATCACCATTAATATTTTTTCTAAGGCATGAAAATAACAAATGATGTACATTTTCAAAAAAAAAAAAAAAAAAAAGACCACTTCTCACTGCACTCTGAAGCTCAAGGCATTTCGTACATTGCCCTAAATCTAAACTACAGGGATATAAATGATGATATTCCAATATTACACACAGCATTAACTGTAATTCATAATTTTAACAAACATGTTCCAACTTATCGGTGACAAGCAAGCATACATAAGATCACCTGTGTGTGTGTGTGTTTGTGTGTGTGTGTGTGTAGTTCATTACAGAAACCTCTAAATGTTTCAATCGTTATTTGGAGCAATGCTGCAGAGACGCCCCACAAATACCCATCTGTTATGTATACCTCACAATTCTAACACAATGTCGTTCTCTGGACGTGGCGAACATGGAAGGACGTGGCATGTAATCAATTAAAAATTAAATGTATATGCTCAGATATGCCATCTATGAATAGAGTAGCACCAAGCGCCTCGACTGTAGGCAGGAATAGAAAATAAACTTACCGCAGTCTTCGCACAAGATCCTCCCTACATCTTTTTTTAGATTGTTCCCACTGGTGTCTAGGGGAGCAAACGATGCCTTGAATACCAAGGGTTCGTCGGTTGGGTCCATGAAAAATATATATCTGTGGTTCTTTATCACTTTGGTGCACGGAGCCTCCGAGCCGAATTCCCCGACGGTGACGAGCTGCTCTCGCTCCAACCCCCCGCTGTTCAACGGCCACACGTCCAAGACTTTGACATTCACACTGTACGGCTCCGTGGAGACATTCGCAGGTACCGAATGCACCTTGCCTTCAATAACAACCGTTGATTTGTAAGCCTGGTCCTGCAGGGAATTTAAACTCGGGGAGTAGCAGGCGAAAGAGACCCCGATGACCAGCATGGAGAAATGTACTGAATCAAGCCTCATGCCTCCTGGTTTGGCTCCGGGATTGCTGGTCGCGTTGCTGCAGTGCTCTCGGGGCTGTTTGGTGATGATGATGGAGCTGACTTAAAGTAGGAGACTGTAAATAGGCTCCAGTAGCACGGCAAAGCGGCAGACCTTGCGTAAGTGTCCATGCCATCGGGATCTGCTGCTTTTCCAATACAGTTTGCAATGGGGAAACACCAGCTAGGAACCGGAAACAGCGTAACGGCGCTAGGTTAAAAAATCCAGTCACTGCATTCTGTTCGAAAGTCGTTCTAAAGCTCAAGGGACTCTATAGATTCATTTTGGACGCCTCTAATACCACAGCTCCTGCAAGACGCCGCTAGTCTCTTTACCCAGAGAATGTCATTGCTCGGGTGGGCGTCCTGTGCTTCAGTGGAAACGATCTACAGTCACTGCACAGAGAAGCTGCGAAATGCTGCCATGCAGGATCCGTTTTGTAGTCCACCTGCGGGATTTAAATAAGATTCATATTTCCAGCGAAAAGACAGTACACGACATTTTGTTTAGCCGCTGAAAACATCTCGTCCCCGCTGCTTCGGTTCCCCTCCGTCCCCACACACACACACACACCAGCGACTTACATGAGCAAATATCACCTGCCCGCACGCAGTGTCGCCTGCTGGAAGTTCTTACACAAATAACAGCTTTTTTATGAACGGAGCAACAGTGCGATTTTCACCAGCATATGCTTGCTAGTCACCCAGCCCTTCCGAAATCCTAACCAATGGCGATCAGATCATCTCCATTTCAATCACTAACCAAATCATCTGTGTACACCAGATAAATAGATGAATGAATTTCTAGGACACGCCGCAAGCGCCCGTAAATCGTTGCATTACGGAGAATCGTCCCCGAAGAAAATGCAAAAAAAAAAAAATATCGACAGAAAGCAGGTTCCGTACAGCCCACAGCAGAATGCAGGTTTGGATGCGACAGCTAACGCTGCGAAAGCATTTTAGTGTCTTCGATTCCTCAACGGTCTGTGCTGAATGAGCTTGGCTGTTCATGCCATTATTAAATCATACGTTACATTCAGGTCACATTCATTACTCTTGCCTATAAAACAGATTGGGAGACGTCAATGCTGCTTGCAGCCCGTAATATCAAGTACCCTGCACAACGTAGTCACACTCCAGATTAATACATGACCGTACAAACGCTCAGGAGAGTTATTTAATTATTTTCAGTGCTTCAGGCAGATTTACAAAAAATATGTCCACACATATTTTTTAACAGATGAATCGCCGTAGTCGCAATAATTATGACTGGTGCTCCAGCGAAGATGCCAAGTAAACACTGTCAGAATTGTGTGCATCTATCTATGTGTATTATGAATGCGGTGACAACGCGTCGATGTACTGCAGAAAAGATTCCAAACACTCACAAAGGGCGACATCTGCCGTTAGAGGCGCAATCACTGCCGCAGTTGAGATTTACTGACTGATGTGCACATGCTCGATTAAGTTCAAGGGCTGACACATTTTCCTTATACATATAGGCCTATATATATATATATATTGACAAAATGTCGGTTATGCTACCTATCCTGGTGTCCTTCAATGCTGTATTATGACGTTGCTCCCCATTCTGAGAAATAAACGCGTGCTGAAGGCACGTTCTAGTGTTGAATAACCTCCGGAAACGGCAGGCTATCTGAACAAGATACATTTTCATTTGAATATCTCTAATCTAGAAAAGATTTTTTTTACAGTCTGGTCGTATGAGACAATATTATAAATATTGTAATATTTATATTAATAGAAGGGATCAGTGCTAGCTCATGTGCCTTTAAAATCCAGGCCTTATGATGGATCCCGTTCATTTACATATTACATTTATATTTATTAATTTAGTACGCACGCTTATCCAGAGCGAATTACAAAGCGAAAGTATAGCATACGTGCATAAAATAGCTAAGAACGGTACATTCAGAAGTCAGACGCACTCCCATACCGCCGTTTTTTTTGGTACTTGGATTTGTAACCTTTACCCTAAAGTTCCCTAAGATCGAGCGTTAAGCAACATACAACACTATTGGATGACAATTAAGAGGCGAAATACAGGCCAAAAATGATACAGTACCCCTTCTAATACAACGTGGTATCCGGAGTCGAATAAATAATAGTCCAGGCGAGCTCTGTGTAAGTTACAGATATTTGCACTCATTTGACAGTGTTTTGCTGGAGAAAGCGCGGACAATACTCCAAACGTTCTTCCCATTGTCTTATAACGTGGATAATAAACGAATAGGTCATACAGCGCGCGCTGTTATTACCACCATCTGTTATTGCTTGAGACCTGCGTGCTTTTTGAATGGGACTTTAATGAATGAATTCACCCATCTGTGAAAATTAATTGAAATACTCATTCATTCATTCGCTCGCTCATTCACCAGTTCTTCTTTAGGCTACACTCGTTAACCGAGTATATTGAAGACAAATGATCACAACAGATCGAGCCACAACGACGGGTCCAGAGCACCAGACTGACAAGATTCAATCAAAAGCCTGTGGGGGCTTAAAGTCTGAAGCATTGGTTTTCACGTTGCGTCGATAGCGCTCGATAGATGAGTAAGCTTGAATCCTGTTTGACGCACTTCTCTGGCAGAGTGTGTGGTGGACTGCTGTCCATGGTCCTGAATCCTAGCATCTTGCAAACTCTGTCAACTCTGTCAATTTCGTGAATGAAACTAATGAAAACGTATGACAATTCAACTAAAATGATCATTTATGAACAATTTTGAAATTTCTCACGTTTTCATTCCAGTAGAAGTATACATTCATCGATTTAGCTGAGTCTCTCATTTAGGCCCAATGACAAACTGTGGAATAAAAATAGTCATGAAATCAAAGATGATACACCGATCTTCCTCAGCTCCTGCGCCTATACTTGGACATATGGGAGGGTCATTTTGAAAAGCTCAGCCACTTACTTACAATGAACCAAACTGGACCAAGTCTTGCGCCATGTCAACCCTTTCACTCAAGACCATGAAAACAAACAAAAGACGTATGTAGACGTGAAAAAACACACATTTTTACTGGTAAAAAAAAAACGTGTGTTTGCATAAGTCTGTATCAGGCTGATAACATCCTGACGAAATCTTAGACCAGGGCGTCTTTTTACGAATAAAGAAGGGTTTTGGAGAATAATGCACCTGTATTAAAACCTTTATGGTGAGCTCAGAATAATGCACCTGTGTTGCACCTGTATTAAATCCTTTATGGTGAGCTCAGAATAATGCACCTGTGTTGCACCTGTATTAAATCCTTTATGGTGAGCTCAGAATAACTGAGCCATACTGTGTGAATCAGCTATACCGCCATCAAAAAACTCAGCGGGATTCCAGAGTCCTTTCTAGAGTAACGTCATCTGTAAAGTGCAATGCTGTGCGTTTTTTTCGTGATAAACTTTATTAAACTGAAATAATCGTTCTTTTCCATAACGCTGCAGTGTTGAGTAACGTGAGGGGCAATATTTTGCACTGGATATGTGTGTTGCATGAAACAAGCGGGAAATTAAAGCAATCGAGTAAATGAATGGGTTGTATAGCAATCAATGCCACAATATGACAATACCTTCTTCAACACGTTCTGACGAAAACATTACATAACATAGCCTGTTCCTCTCACCAGTGATAATGGTCTCCTAACAGGCCATAATATTCCTACTTGGTAAAGCAAAACGGCATTTAACGGATGTAAAATTCAAAACAACTAAATATTTTTTTTCTTGTATATCTGATGTATTGTGCCCTGGAGCCTGGGGACTTCACAAACAAACAAAAAAAATCATGGCACGAGATTTTTCGAAATCTCAGATGAAATTATTCTCAAACACATAGCAAAAAGACGTAAAGGGCAACATAAATAATGTATACGAACCCACCCTCAACTAATTTTTAAACAGACTACTCTGCGGCAGCAACCCCACTCGTGCGCAAACCTGGCCGCACAACCGCAGGCGAGCATTTAATTTTTCTGGGAAAGTCCTAAATATCGGGACGTCTAGTGTTGTCGGCTGCGTGTGGATTAATGACCGAATGTTTGGCACAACAGTCATTTAGGTTAAAAAAAATAACTTCACATTAAAGGCTGCAGTGCCCTGAGAGCCACGGCGCGAGGCGCAGGACTGCAGCAATTCCCACGAAGCAAACGCGCTGACATCAGAGAGCAAGCGTGCGGCGTTGAGGCCGTGCGTGCTCCCGTCTCCATGCCACCGCACACCGTTCCGTTCCATCTTGTGAGCCGGCGGATCCTTGAAGCTACGCCGCGTCAGCGCCAGAGAAGGCCTCCCCGGCTCGCCTCTCCCATCTGTAGTCTTGTCTGTGTGCCACGAGCGGCGCAGCTGCTCAGCCCGCTGCCGGCAGGCATCGCGCGGGTAAGCTTTGCAGACCTAGACGCGAGTTATGAAATGTTTATGGGCGTTTTATGGAAAAGAAAACGTATGTATTTGTAACTGGGCATTAACTTGTTATCAGCCATTATAATGCATAACCCATATACTGCATAGCCAATTTCCATGAGATCTAAGAAGGAGAGCTGCCAAGCTACCATGGGCGCACTGTGCTCTTCGTGAACACACAGGCTACTGCATTTCTATTACTGGTTTGCAATTTATTGGTTAATTTTTAACATTTGAAAGTGCCAAACCCATTTATGTACGTTTGTTCTCAAGAAATAACTGTGCATTCACTTCTGGAAGGAGTTAAAGCTGGTGAACTAGACCCCAAGATTTCGAAAGCCTCATCAACGAACTAAAATGATCGCGCGTTCCAGTGAATTTTAACCGACTGTTAGGTGTCTCGCGCTTTATCGTCTGCGTAGAAGTTATCGACCAGCAGCTTTATGCTATTTATCGTAGCTGCTGGCCGTTTTTTTTCAAACGTTGACGGTGGTTAAGTAGGCTAAATACATTCATCAGTTCTAAAACTACGACGATCAAGCGCATTCTGATTTCCCCAGCTGAAAGTATTTTTCCCTGCTACACGCTCTCTCAGAGCCACTATCAGCAGTAAGTCAGTATCATCAGGCACCGTTTCACCTGTTCATCACACTATTGCTGTTATTCTCGTCCTCAAGGTTTTGACACAGATACACAACTACAGACCTGTCACTTACCTCTCGTTTTGTAACTTCCAGCACCTGTGGCATCTGACTGCCTATTTGAACTCCTTTAATCTGGAATTCATGCCACGCCAGCTAGAGCTCTAGTCACCATTATTAATGATCTCTCCACATGTCTGCTGACACTGGTGCTCTTGCTCTTTTTATGTAATTCCGGTAGCTGGAGACTACTTGTGGCGTAAGTAACATTGCTCTTCATTGGTTTAAGACACACTTTTATAATACAAAATTAGCTTTAGTAGATCTCCAATGTAGCCCCATCACACAAGGTATCCCTCAGGGTTCTGTGTTGCTGTGGTTAACCATTGGATGGGAATGCTTTTTTTAAAAACTGAACATTGACCAAACTGAAGTCATGCCCATCTGAGGTCATAGATCTGGGGGTGTTCCTTGACCCCACATTCTCTTTTTAAGCCCATGCAAATGTCAATATGAAAATGGTTTTCATACCTGTTTTGAAAATTGCATGACTTGGGACCATGATGTCCTTCCAGGACACAGCCTTATCTATGCCATTGTTTTCTGCCTGATCAGACAGTTCTGGAACTAGTACTGAGTGTTCAGAACTCAGTTGCCAGGGTGCAGACAACTGTAGAAAAAGGAATGCTTTAACACTACCCTGTGTAAAATTCAGTGACTTTCTGTACAGCCTTGCACACAGTACAGGTTACTTTCATTGACCCAAAGCACTCTGTGCTTGTGTACCAAGTTATGTAAGTGACTTGTCACAGTGCTATGTTCCTACTCAGAGTCTCTGTATATCCAATACTGACTAACTCACTGTGCTCAAACTTGTCTTCACTATGTGCAGGCAGGGCTCTCAGTGCTTTGGCCCTTAATCTGGGAGTTCCTTACCTCAACACATTTTATACTGTAAGAGCATAGTAATTTTCAAATATAAGGTTATGGAATATGATATTTTTTGTTTTCATCCTTTTAGCTGATGTTTTACCCTCTTTATTTACCATACCCTCTTTTATGATTAGTAAATTACTATGACCTTTTTTAGGTTTACATCAGTTCCACAACTATGTCCTTAGATTGTTATTCATCTTTTAAAATCTACTTTAATCCATCAATATGTGCAGCAAAGTTATAGAAATAAAAAAGTATTATAATTTTCAATAACTTCAAGTTGTAAAGTGCTATGATGTGTGTATTACTGTAAAAAGCATCAGTGCCTTGATATTTGCCCTGATAAGATCAAACCGTGAACTTAAGAAAAAACTGGCGGCCAGATGTTAAATGGACTGTGACGTCGTTTTATGGTTTCATCAAAACTGGCATTTTAAAAAAGTCATGTTAGTCATCGAAAATGAGTAACCACGATTGCCCTAATACTCGAACACACTTGCATGAGCAAGTTTATATTGAGCAAATATCCCTTGTAATATCCAGGTAGTTACCTCATATCCCACACCACGTCACAATGCACGCAAAGGTCCATAGATAACTTAGTTCACAAAGAATCTTGGATTTGAATGCGAAGGTCTATCGCTTTATATTTTGCGTACTTCGCAACAGCACAACAGCAACATCATCTAACAACAACAGCAGCTATCTTTGCGTTTTGTTTTGTTTTGTTCTTTGGGGAAAAGCTCTCGCATGGAAACAGGGAAAACCACTTTGCACATTGTTTCACCCAGTGAGACATACGACCAAAATAACGCTCTATGTTTAGGGGTGACAGTCACAAACATATAACGTGCCTTCAATGTTTTAAAAAGATTTTTTCAATAGAATGGGTCTCACTAGACGAATCCAGTGCTTCACTGTTGGAAGTTTTGCTTCTGATTACAAATAGCACATGATATGCATCGTTTTCAGGCTACAATAATTAAACGGACACCTTTAAATTCATCTACAGATGCTACCATTGCTGTCAGTACGTAAAAAGGCACAAGGGAAAGTGTGACCCTTTGAACCTGCTAGGAAAGGCTGGCCCAGTAGATAAGGACATCCTCTTCTACAGCACCACATGCAAAGCGTTGTATAGATAGCAGAGCGAAGCGAGTATCCAGCCTTAAATCGCCTATCGAGCAACGGAATAAAAGAAACGTTCTTTCCCACAATACACCACAACGTGCGCACGAGCTCTGTCCGTTAACGTTCTACCAGTTGCTTCGTATAAGAAAATAAACACTGTCATGACTGCAAGGCTGGGTATCAAGACCCGTCTGCATGTTTTAAAATGAGACGAGTGTATTTATCCCTCTCCACAATGGCAGCCTCCTGACACCCGGACAACATACGGCGTCTTGTTATTGGCAGTGTGCTTTTTTTTCTCCATTTTCCAGTAACACGAATAAACCAGCAAACGCGTGGGACGCCGATGAGGGAGTGCGGATTGATTGCGCGAGTCACATTGAGCCTATATGGCATCCAGTTCAAAAGGCCCAGTCACGAGCGGGCAAATCAGCACCGCCTGCACAACCAGTGCCAACCCTCACATTGACCAGAAAATTGTCTCTACCATTTCACTTAAGAAAACCTGAAGATTGTTTGTATGCTGTGGTAAATCAGGCCAATCGTTTTGCCATTTGTTCCAGACGACTCGAAGAATAAGACATTTCTGGCGCACGAAAATACGAAAGAACTCGTTTGCACGAATACAATTATCAGCCACTTCTGACTAAAAAGACATCATAAATTGAAATGGTTTAGGCTTGCAGCAAAACTATATGCTTATAGCAGAACACCCGAGTGCCCTATTGCATCAACGCGTCGTTTATTGTCCAAAACCAAAGATATGTGAAATAACGAACAGTCATAAATGGCCTTCATGGTATTGCTCCACATGACACTTGCTTATTTTATGTGTATTTTCAAGCAACGTGCGTCGGTCTCTCTCTCTCTCTGTATGTGTGTGTGTGTGTTGGCCGGTACATCACAGAAACCTCAGAATGATTCAGTTCTTAAATTGAATAATGCTACCGAGACGCCCCAAAAATTGAGCACCCAACTGTTACATCTTACAATGTAACTTTTAAAGGAGAGAGCCAATGCAGTTTTTCATCCGCAGCTATAAGACGTGTAAAGTCGTGTAGCTACTGAATTAAAAATTAAGTGTACATGCACAGGTTTACCATGGGAAAATAAAATATCGCCAGATTTTTCCACAGTAGAAGAGGATGGAGAATAAAACTTACCGCAGTCTTCGCACAAGATCCTCCCTACATCTTTTTTTAGATTGTTCCCACTGGTGTCTAGGGGAGCAAACGATGCCTTGAATACCAAGGGTTCGTCGGTTGGGTCCATGAAAAATATATATCTGTGGTTCTTTATCACTTTGGTGCACGGAGCCTCCGAGCCGAATTCCCCGACGGTGACGAGCTGCTCTCGCTCCAACCCCCCGCTGTTCAACGGCCACACGTCCAAGACTTTGACATTCACACTGTACGGCTCCGTGGAGACATTCGCAGGTACCGAATGCACCTTGCCTTCAATAACAACCGTTGATTTGTAAGCCTGGTCCTGCAGGGAATTTAAACTCGGGGAGTAGCAGGCGAAAGAGACCCCGATGACCAGCATGGAGAAATGTACTGAATCAAGCCTCATGCCTCCTGGTTTGGCTCCGGGATTGCTGGTCGCGTTGCTGCAGTGCTCTCGGGGCTGTTTGGTGATGATGATGGAGCTGACTTAAAGTAGGAGACTGTAAATAGGCTCCAGTAGCACGGCAAAGCGGCAGACCTTGCGTAAGTGTCCATGCCATCGGGATCTGCTGCTTTTCCAATACAGTTTGCAATGGGGAAACACCAGCTAGGAACCGGAAACAGCGTAACGGTGCTAGGTTAAAAATCCAGTCACTGCATTCTGTTCAAAAGTCTTTCTAAAAGGGAAGGGACTCTATAGATTCATTTTGGACGCTTCTAATTCCATAGCTCCTGCAAGACGCCGCTAGTCTCTTTACCCAGAGAATGTCATTGCTCGGGTGGGCGTCCTGTGCTTCAGTGGAAACGATCTACAGTCACTGCACAGAGAAGCTGCGAAATGCTGCCATGCAGGATCCGTTTCGTAGTCCACCGGTGAGATTTAAAAAAGATTCATATTTCCAGCAAAAGGACCGCACATGACATTGTGTTTCGCCGCTGAAAACATCTCGTCCCCGCTGCTTCGACCCTCCTTCACCCCACATACAGCAACGACTACCGTGAGCAAATATCACCTGCCCTCACGCAGTATCACCGGCTGGAACTTCTTTTCAGAAACAGCAGGTTTGTTATGAACGGAGCGACAGTCCGACTAGCACTAACAGACCTTGTAGGTCACCGAAACCGCCGAAATCTTAGCCAGGTGCGATTATTAAATACTTCAATTTGATTAATAAACAAATCAATTAGGTTTACCAAATCAGTAAATATACTGACCATTACGCGTCCCAACCGCCGTAAATCGCTTTATTATAGATGAGTTGAGGAAAACACAAAACATCGACAACCGTTACTGTGAAGCCCACAGACGAATGCGGTTTCTCACGGGATGACTAACGCTTTTCCATATACAGAGGCTTCGATTCACCACCCTCAGTTCTGAATGAGTTTCGTGTCTCGTTTCATCATGAAGTCACATCTTAAATTCAGGTCACATTCATTACTCTGTTACTGAACGAAATGTGGCAAACCGTCAACGCTGCATGACATTGTTCTACAGAGGATTCTCGTGAAATATGTAGTCTACGAGTTGACATGTAAAAGCTGATTGGTTTACAATATGAGAGACCCCACTGTTTTATGTCAGTTCAAAGGCGAAATCTGAACATATCTTGAGCTGGAATTAGTCGACATCACTGCGATGTATTACGGTTGACACAGATATCGAGTAAATATGGTCAGTATTGTGTGTGCATCTATAATGCATTATGAATGCGGTGAGAACGCGTCGGTACGTTGCAGGAAAGCTGACAAAAATTCACTAAGGGCGACATCTACCGTCAGAAAGGCATAAACAGTGCCGCAGTTTATCAACCATCGTGCATGCAGAAAGTTCAAGAGCGACACAATTGCCATACATTTTGGAAAAACGCAGCTAAGGGTGCCTTCCCAAAGTGTCCTAAATGTGTTGTGTGTATTTTTCTTTACATTTAGGAGAAACAAAACATTCTGAAGGTACACTGAAGTGTTAGATCTCCAGATTCATTAAAGTAGGACATGGCCTGTACGCGGAGCGTAAAAACAGAACGCATCGTTACTTTTTTGAGCTGAACAGGTTTAATTAAGAATATGCATCTAATTCTGAATATGGATGAATATGTTGTCGAAGTCACACAAGAAATTCATGGTTGTTGGCAGAACTCTGCTGCAAATCTACTTGACATTAAAGGACAGATTTCTTGGTGCGTCCTTAGACACGCCGACCTCTAAATTCTTTTTTCGTGGTACTGTAATTTATAAGTCTCAAAAAATAGCATCAATGGAAAACAATACTATTTATTAACACTACTTGATATTTCCGGATATATCTCATATCTCTTAGACGATAATATTGTCTCCAGTGGATTAAAAAAAAACTCTCCGCTCTCGGTGAGTTCTGTATGATTCAAATTATTTACATCTGTTTACTATTGTTCATGATATGCAGTATGCCAGCACATGCACATTGTGAAAATTGCCTGAATCAGTTTCACGCGCTCCGTTTGCCTCTTTTTTCATTAACTGAGAATGAAATAATTTAATGATTTTGTATCAATCATTTCATTCAGTCCATTTAAATAGACTTAGCCATTCATTCCTCTATATACCACTTACATGATAAGGTCAATTTAGTCTTACCAAGCCAATTTTGGATCTGACTGCACAAGAAGCTCGCGATGAGTATAAGAGTCCACAAATTCAGAGGTTAGTGGAGACCAAAATTCTCATTTGCACCCGTTCCAATGTTGCGTTCAGCGCGCGATACCAACACGGCCTGTTCTGTGTACCCACCGCCATAGGTCACCACAAGTTGGCTTGTCGTTCTTGTTTCGTGCATGGCGGTACCTGTCCATGGTCCTGAACCTTGGTGCTGGTCATCCCCAGGGGCGGTAGGTATGTCCAATGACGGAGGTCTCTTCCAAAGAATCTTGTGAATATTGTTGTAAAAACTGCGACACGGCGACAATTCGGAAAACAGTTAGAAAAAGGAGGCTATCCCAATTGTCATCATCTAGGCCCGCCTACACATTACGGAATGAGAAGAATGATTGAATGGAAATATTCCTCTATCTCAGCACTCAAATTCAACCGAGGAAGGACATTTTCCAGTTCCACTATATGTTTTCATATGTTATCCAGCAATGAAGTTTAAAGTAGGAATTAAATATGACCATAATTAGGGTCGTATCAATGCGCAACGTGTATTTGTTCAACGCACGTTGGTACCTCCGCATTTTGCGTTTCCTTGCAATTATAGTTCACAGGTACACCATCGACTGTGGTTCAAGAAGCAATCACAAGACTTTAGAGATCTGACAAGCCGACACAGCCGCTCCACTGGAAATGTTTAACTTCGTTTTCTCATTATTTACTATATTGGGCTATAACTGTAATCGCTTTCCTTTCAAAAAATTGCATGGCAGAGATACCGTCGTCAACACGAGAAAGACAATCGGATAGCTTGCATGCACCAAAATAAAAAAAATCAGAGTGATCGGTGACCAGTGTTCATACTGAGTCGGTAACTGTCAATGAGAAGAATTCGAGCAAGTATCCAGAGGCAGAGGAAGTCCTATTCAACCACCTAAATTCTTCGCCTATCAGAACGCAACATCATTTCACATTAGTTGGATGACTTTAAAACAACATATGAGCATTCCGTAATCATGCAGAGAGAGAGGGACAAATGGACATTGTAAATGCGTACATTTAATAACCCTTTAATAGATTTCACAAGTGGAATTACGTAATTGAATAAAATTACAACATTTCAATCCGGCAAACAGAATAATGAGCCATCCTGAAGCACATTTGTGATCATTATTTGACATCTGGCAAAGAAGAAAGCTAAAGAAATGTATTTACTTGTGAGAGCCATTGAGAAGAACCGGTGAATTATCAGTTGCCGCTGAGCAGCACACAGTGCTTCTGTTTAGCTAATAATGCTTATAATAGTGTTTTCCCAGCTCTCAAAAGAAAGAGCGTATAGTACTGTACATTTTGGTTGATAATATGGCAAAGTTTTACTGGTACTCTTTAACTGACCACAAAACCGGGATCAAATTTTTTTTTCACCTTGCACCCGCCCAAGAATGAAATGGGGCTGCTTTTGGAAATGCTACCAACTTTGATGACGTTGGTCAACTTTACATATTCTGTCTTAAAGAGTTCTTAATACGTTTATTTTGCAAAGTTACATTATATATACATACTTTATTTTAGATGTTATAGATTTAGTTCATGTTACGAGTTTACCTCTCTAACCACAGAAAAAAGTAATAAAGTAATAGTGGCACAGAGCACCATGAAACTCAGTATTCCCACTGTAAAAACTTAGCAAATAAATGTTGGTACTCAGTTCGAAAGGTCTAGATAAATAACGGAACCAACTCACTAAATGTCGTTGGTCACGTTACACAGTCGGCTGTGGCAACCGCAAGCGCGTGGAAATCCAAATGCAAAACCGCCAGCGAAGGTTCATTTCTAGATCACCGTTGAAACGTCAGATATCGTTTAATGTAGACGTGCAAATGAAGGAATGCTGGCTAAAAAAAAAAAATCAGTCCTTCTGCTTCAGGAATTCAGTTCACATTAAAGGCTGCAGTACCCCGAGAGCCACGGCGCGAGGCGCAGGACTGCAGCAATTCCCACGAAGCAAACGCGCTGACATCAGAGAGCAAGCGTGCGGCGTTGAGGCCGTGCGTGCTCCCGTCTCCATGCCACCGCTCACCGTTCCGTTCCATCTTGTGAGCCGGCGGATCCTTGAAGCTACGCCGCGTCAGCGCCAGAGAAGGCCTCCCCGGCTCGCATACTTCACCTCTACCATCTGCAGTCGTGTCTGTCTGCGACGAGCAGCGCAGCAGCTCAGTAGCGCTCTACCGGCAGATATAGCGGGTAAGCTTTGCATATCCAGACGCTCGTTATTTATTGTTTTTGGCTCCGTTTAAAAAAGAAACACGTACTTATTAGTAATTTTTATCTCTTGCCGTTATTAAACTCCGTAAGCAATTTGATCTAAAATTAATGAAATTCACCTGCGTGTTGTAAAAACAATATCCCCTATAAATATTCGGTTTAGATCACAAAAGTAAATTTAGAAGTGCTACCTATCTTTGTAGAATATTAATGTAAAGTGTGGAACAGTGAACTTGCAGACAGCTTGACTGCTGACCCCCCCCCCCCCCCCCAGCTGCCACGGGGATACCGGGGAGTGGCCGGTGGACATTTCCTTGCATATGCCATTTTTCATGAAAATTCGGTTATATGTAGGCTACATCGTACTCTTTTTTGGAGCACCCCCCGCCCACACACACAGACAAACAGAATGCCTTGCCTCCTTATGCAGACAAGTATGCCGATGCAATTATAGAGAAAGTATGAGCGGATGATTCCACGAAAAAAAAAAGTTAAACGTTTGCATTTATGTTAAAACAGATCTCAGGTCTCTTTGTTGAACTTGAGCGCGTGAACTCTTTGTATTCTTAAAAGCCGTTAATGTGAAGGGTACAAAAGGCAATGCACCCTACATTAGAAACAATTAAGTAAAAAATTAAATGGGTAGTGACGGCAGCTTCTTAAATAATAAATGATAAATTTATTGAATGTATCACGAAAAACAGGTTGAATCGTTTTTTTTCCTACGCAGCTCACTGGCAGCCACTGACACACACTTTTTCTAAAGTGACAAGATTTATCTTCGCCCTTATTTTCGATTTCACATGTCGTTTTGCTCAACTTGTATACAACTTCCACACAAACTCGTTTTATGTATACCCGTAAGTATACATAATGCATAACAAAATACTTCGATCGCATTTTCCCACAAAAAGAGAAGAGAATGGAAGGACGTTGCTTCACCTATGCCCCTCACATTTTGAATAATTTAACCCGATAGACAGATAAACAGCTGCGCTGCTTGTTTAACAAAGTTGATAAAACTGTGCAGATTAATACGTTATTCGTGAATTAACGTACCTATGAACCGTAAAAATAATTTAAAAATGAATTCAAATTAAAACACAATTTTCTCTCGGACGAGGAGTCTATATTTGAAACACGACTTAAGTGGAATCAAGCGCTTAAAATCAACTATTTGGATAGTGCTGTATATGTCTTTTGTTCACATATATACCATATGTTTATCCGTGCGCCCAGTGAGAGAACGAGCTTCGCATTTTTCAGCCAGTCGAGACTGATACGGCCTGCTGATGCTTTAAAAACAGATTTTGTTTTCCATATATATATATATATATACACATTTTTCATAAAAATACAATAGTTTTAGCCAGCGTATGACATATGGTTATGTGGGCCATATTTATAGCTAATGAAACTACATTCACAAAGGTGCTGAAGGCCTCTGTGCGCACCGCAAAGGCCGAGGGACTGAGAGAAGTCTATGTATGGGCCTAGAAAGCTCAGGTATGCATTCGGGTGAGCGGAAAGGGTGTCGGGAAACGCCGACGCGACGCTCGCACGTGGGAGATCCTTGAGTTGTCATTCAGATAAGCATGTATGTGCTTTATACCCATAACACACGCAACTGCGTAGGGAAACTTCAAAGATGCGTATTGGTTGTTTTTTAAACTTCAAATATGTTAAATTTTGAAATTTTGAAATCAAGTAATAACCATTAGGGTAGCAGTTAATCTGTTGCTGTCTCAGTTGAGTGATTTGTGGTTACAATGGATGGTTATGCGGATTTTGTGAATAATGATTTAAAGTAGTGTGCAGACAGAAATAAAAGGTGCGGATGATTCGACTTGTAAAAATAGTTTAAATGTGGTCAATGTGCCGTGCTCCTCGGAACGTGTTGTGAAAGATTATGCACAATATTTCGCATGGCGTCGTGAAAATTCAGGCGTAAATATATTCTGCATTGATGAATGTTGGGCAAAAATGTTTCGGGGAACGAGAGAGGACTAGCCACTTGGGCGTTGATGGAAGGTTACTTATTATATCCGGCACCTCAAAAGACGCGCTTCATTCCGCCAGTTTCCAAAATTATAGGCTATGGAGTGAAAATTTCAAACTTAAATTAAAACCTTTACTTCTCGAATTAAGTAGGCTACTGAATTCATTCATTCATTCAATCATTCGCATACATCGGGAACGAAACCATTTAATTTATAAATGAATTTCGATCGAGTTCAAGTATCTTGCGATGGAATGCGTTTCGTCACGAATAGACCTACGACGACTTCGCTGTAATGGTACAGATTTATCAAAAACGATAAAAATGACATCGTGATTACAATATATTTTAAGATAATTACTACAGTTGTATTTTAAGCACAATGGAAAGAGAAATGAGGTGAAATCAGACAGAATCTAAAGGTCCAGAGAAATTAAATAAGAAATATTTCTTATTAATGTCTGTATTGGTCAAGTCTATTTTTATGCAGGATAATCAATAATCACAAGATAATTATTCATACTAAGTTTTAATGGGTTGATGTTTTGTTATAATAATATAAACAAATTAATTGGTAACTAATCCCTTCCTTTATTTTGTTATCTACTACAAATTCAAAAATAGATACGTGAATTACTTATGTGAACCTGAATACGGATGTATTACTGACGCTTGTTTCCTTAGACTGTTTCATATTTCCAGCCCCAGTTGCTAATTGCAATTAAGTTCCAACGCAAGTCAAAAGGAAAGCAAATGAATTATAAAATATAATATATTATTTGAAGTTGGATTTATTTTGATACTTTGTTGTTGTTTGAGTGTGTTGCACATTGCCAGAAACCGATTATTAAGCAACCTAGTAAATCACAATAATAATAATAATAATAATAATAATAATAATAAAAATAAATTAATTAGAAGAAGGTGTCATCCAAGACGATTTATGATGCATAACACATCAATTCATGTTTGCATTTACTGCTTTTACTTGTGATGATTATAATATTAAATTCTTAAATCCTTGGTATAATAATATTCAACTGCAAATTATTGTTTCCTTACTGGTTTGAAAAAAGAACTCAATTTTAACAATTTATCCTATCTATGTACAAGTAACGGTTAATATTACTTCTGCAATTTGACGCGCTTTTCAGTTACATCCTGATACCGTCCTGTTTTGAGAAAAACATGTCACTTTTCCGGACCCAGAAAAAAAGTAATAAGCTGACGTACCCAAACAATTTGTTGGGCTTCCAAAACTGTATAGATCCCCACACAGAGCAACACTGTCTACTCACATAAACCTGCTGAGATCTGATCGCAAACTCTATACAGGCCTTCCCGCCGCTGTGAAAGACGGTTTTTCTCATTTTTCATGGGGGAATCAATGTGAAACATCTTCCAAACTACAGAGCAAACAATAAAGGCTTTGTATATCAAGTGCCTCGTTACTGAACCAAGCATAATAAAATTAGAAATGTAATTAAATAAAAGACCGGATCTTACAGTCAAGCATTTTGAAAACTAAACATTAACTCTAAAAACCTAAGCGATTCACAACGCAAATGTCAGTTTAAATGTACCAAGTTAGTTAATTCATTTAATAACATTTTCACAACCAAAAAAAAAGTTCTCTTATATACAAATCGGAAATGGGGTAATAGTATTTTATCTTTTAAAAATACTTGCAGTTCGTTAAGCATTAGAAAATTATCATCAAAAACGTCTCCTGTAAAACATCCCAGTTGTATTTATTCAAAGAAGAGCTACATCAATCGTAGATTTATCTTCAGGTTTGCGGGCGGGATTATCTGGGTAACTTAATGAAGTCAGTCAGATTCGTGTCCGAGCAGATTTATATAATCATATACAAATGTTCCTGCACGTGTATATTGAATACTGCAAAACAAAAAGCATTTCGGTACTTTGTCAGTAGTTGCTGCTCAGTATGGGCTATATGTAAAAACCCATAATGTTTGACAAAGTACAACGTTCATGCTTATTGGAAACACTATTTTGACACTGTACCGCTCGCTCGGTTTTTCTTTTCTTTTTGTACTTGTTAAAGTATTGACAGGCTTTAAAAAGTGCAAAAATAACTTAAATACTATATTTTGCATAGTAATTTTAAAAGAAAACTAATTCACTAGAAAACGTAATTTAACAGATTAAATGGGGGTCCAATATCTGCAATAAATAGGCCTATAGAGAAATAAATTTCAGATATCTGCAATATCTGAAAAAAACACAAATAGTTGTATGACTCAAAATAAAAAAACAGGGTATTTAACTACCCTCTTCTGGCTTGTCAGTGTTTAGGAAAAGTTTAATGAAGGGAGTCGTTCAATTGTACTATGGTCGCAGAATGGACGGCATACGTAACTACAATTCATTGTCTTTTCAATGGTTGTAAAAAGGTATATAACATTACCACCACAAGGACTTCAGGGCTGCCACATCTACTAGGCCTTCACCCGTCGCATACGAACAAAGGTGGAAAAACATCATCTCACATTTCATTAAATTAATATCGAACATCACTGCATTTTGGAGCCTATATATCCTCCCACGCACGCTGACGTATTATAGCCTATGACTGAGTTAATAGGAGGTGATCAGCAGGTGCGAAAAGACGAGAGGGCATACCTCGGCAGCTCTCTCTCATTTTTTTATGTCGGTGGGTACTGAAATCAAGGAAAATGTCGCATTAGTATATTAAATATGTCTTTTGCTTTATTTTGCCATACAACCCGTTTTTTTCGGTTGAATTGGACCTAAACAATTTAACCGTAGGCTGATAGCTACATGCATCGTGCAGACTACAGTTTTGTCTTACAATGTATCTAGCTATTGTGATACTGAATTTGTCGGAATTAATTTGCAAGAAGACAATTCCTCAGCAGCGTACAGGCGACTTTTATCGCACGATGCGACATCCTTATTCATCTTTAGAGAAGCGGTACTGAAGTGCGATGTTTCAGACTTAAGACATTTTAGCAGGTTTCTATAAATACAATATAACAGAAACACAAATGATCATAGGCTAGTTAGCCATAACAGAGGTAATGAACATGGCTATTATAAAACAAATTACTTGTCTGAAGGGAACGGACCTGGACGCGTTATTCGTACTCAATATCGGCAACAACTAAAGGTGAAGTTTAAAATAATATAAATTTATTATTATTATTATTATTATTATTTGTTTGATTGTGTCATCATGATGATGTTGTTGTCAGTCACAACAACGATGCCAGTAGGAGGTGTATCATTAAAATATTGATCCAAGAAGCTTGCATTTTTGCTTAAAAAAAATTAGGATGCAAGATTTAGGAGAAACAAACGTAATTTTAAGAAAACAAAAAGTAATAATTCATGTGTCAGACTACATGAATCGGTATATGCCGATGTAAATCGATATGCATTTTTTCTTATTATCTGTCAGTTTTTATGATGGTAAATTATGCGTAGTTGTAGGTTACATACACTTCGAGTAACCTCCACGCATTCGGCCGATCGGTTTTCGTGGCCTTGCAGACAGCAGGTGAGACACCCTCAAGTTCTGTCTTTCCTCTTGCGTCTGTTCTGCAGATCTCGCGAGAACGGCGGCGTGGCTGGCTGGCAGTAGGTTTGCTTACAACAGGCAGAGGGAGAGAAGGCAGGCAGGCGGGCAGGACGCATCATGGCGGACAGAGACAGTGGAAGTGAGCAGGGAGGAGCAGTCACAGGCCCGGGCGCCGGTTCCTTACACCCAGTGACAGGAGGGGCGGGTGCGGCTTCCGGACTGCAGCATGAGACCCAAGAGCTCGCCTCCAAACGGGTTGACATTCAGAACAAACGTTTCTACCTGGACGTTAAGCAGAACGCAAAGGGCCGCTTCCTGAAGATAGCCGAGGTCGGGGCCGGAGGAAATAAGAGCCGCCTCACTCTCTCCATGTCCGTGGCTGTGGAGTTCCGAGATTACCTGGGGGACTTCATCGAACATTATGCCCAGTTAGGGCCTACCAATCCGGACATCGCGCAGGACGAACCCCGGCGAGCGCTAAAGAGCGAGTTCCTTGTGCGAGAGAATCGGAAGTACTACATGGATCTGAAAGAGAACCAGAGAGGCCGGTTTCTGAGGATTCGGCAGACCGTAAACCGGGGGCCCGGACTGGGATCCACGCAAGGCCAGACCATCGCTCTTCCTGCGCAGGGACTAATCGAGTTTCGTGACGCTTTGGCCAAACTCATCGACGACTACGGAGTGGAGGACGAGCCCGCAGAGTTACCGGAGGGCACATCATTGACTGTGGACAACAAGCGTTTCTTCTTCGACGTGGGTTCGAATAAGTACGGGGTCTTCATGAGGGTCAGCGAGGTGAAGCCGACGTACCGCAACTCCATCACGGTACCGTACAAAGTTTGGTCCAAATTCGGGAGTACCTTCTGTAAATACGCGGATGAAATGAAAAAAATCCAGGAGAGGCAGAGAGAGAGGAGGGTATGCGATCTGCAGCAAGAGCAGATGCACGGCGACGACGGAGAGGAGGATTGATAACGGCAAAGGAGATCGTGCAAAAAAAGTTATAATTAAAAAAATGTTACTGTAAACAGAAAGAAACATAGAATTTAACTGTAACTGTTTAACTCCAAGGGAGCACCACCCACGAATCCCTCACGGACTTACAGTTATGACTTGATGTCACTCATCGCTGGATGTTTACCTACTTATCCACCATTAAACAGTAAGCAGCTGCTAAAACCAAGTAATAACATTATATATGAACTGTTTCCTACTTGATTAAAATGATAAAGAAAGGAGTGTTTATTTCCCTAATTAACCAAGAACTTTTATACGCGTTCAAGGTATTAAAATTGGTGCAATGTTCAAATTGAAATATTGCCGCGATATATGAGAAAACAAGTCCTTTTCGTGTGAGCTAACATTCGAATTCAGCACAAAGCAGATATTTTGGAACACCTTTTTTAACCAAAACGTCAAACCTTTTTAAAAGAGGTGATCATACGATACTTGCCACCCTATTTAGCTGTGAGTAGAGACGTGTATATAGAATATATATATGAGGGCTAGGCATGCTGTCCGAGTTTTGTTTAAATGTTATGCAGCCGTCTGTGGAGTTCAAGGTACATAGACAAATTAACTAAAGTGCTATGTATGACAATATGCATTGCATCAGATCCCTACACACATTCAACTGGTCAGTGAACCGTACGTGTCGAAATTAGTACATTTAAACAGGCTTTTAAGATTAATTTCTCCATTCTATTTGTTGTTTTTTTATTTGTTTGCCTTTGTTATAGACGAAAATGTCATAGAGGGAGAGGGGTACGGTATACCTTTGTGTCAGCTCGTCATGATATGTGTACAAACGTGTTTGTTGTTTTGTTGCAAGACAGTGACAACATGCAGCAATGTCGAGGCTGGAGCACCATCACCTACGCGTTGTTGTTATAATTATTATAACTGTTAATCTTATCGATATTGAACCCTGTAGGATGAGGTCCATTGGCATTTTATTTTTTTTTGGGAAAATGGTTTGACGGGAAGTGCTAACTTAAAAAAAAAATAGAAATTATATGATTTTGTGAATCAGATGTATTTTAATCGTAATTAAACGCCCACGTTTTTTGTGGGTAATTAAATTAAAAATCCGTCAAAGGAAAGGCAAGGAAAGGTGCACCGACGAAAGTTTACAGTAGCACCGAGAACGCAGCCGCTGCATGTTGAGCTGTACGGAGCATCCTCTTCAAACGACCTGGTGCCTTACACCGTTTGCACGTTTACATGCTGGTTTGACGCTTTGGATCGCTGTTTGTTTTTGTTTGGGTCCTACCTCGTTCGCCACCCGCACAACTTGGGGCGGACGGTGTTTACTGGATGTTCAACAACCCAAAGAAAGACAAGCTGTTCTGTTTTGTTTTTATTGTTTTTTTTTTGTTTGTTTTATTTTCGTTTTGTCCATGAAAAACGGTAAAATTATTTCCCGATTTTTCATATGCTTTCCAAGAAATAACCTTCATGTAAACATGGATGTTATGAAGGCCTACACTTGACGCACCGACGCACAGTGTGAGTGATAAGGGTATGCAGTTGTCTGGGTCCAGAGAAAATGAAAATGAACGTCTATATAGCCTATTGTGATGTTTCCTGTACGTATACCAGTGGCTAGGACCGTATGTGTGATTTGTAAAGTTGCTAAAGACCCAAATAGGGTAACTACCATGTCTTGTGTTTTTTAGTTGTTCTTTTTTTTTTTTCCAACGGTTCTCCACATTAATGCTCACTTTAAACATTTAGATCACAAGGGTCTCTTTCAGTGCTACATTTTATTAATGTGTGCAATATTGTACGTGCCAATGGTGGCAATATATGTATATCAATTAAATATAATATTAATATTTGAAAGCATGAGGCTGAATCCCACATTTTTTTCTCTTTAAGAGGACATGAGGCCTTTACTGAACTTAGGGTGGGGGGGGGAAACAAAACTGTTCAACCTTTAAGGGGTGCCGGGTATGGCAGCAGACAGAGTAGGATGTAAAAGCCCAGGTAGGCACTTGTGTAGCCTAGAGGAGGCGCAGTGCTACCACACAGACACAGGAGAAACGCAGTGCCGGGCAGCTGTGCCTCCAGGTCTCCAGCACCCCAGCTGGGCTCCCGTATGAGACTGCGCTGTGCATCATGTTGGAAAGCCACAGATGAAGATGCTGCAGACAGCTGGTCACGCTGTCTTGGTTTTCAACGTAGATGCGAGAAAAATATGAGGCGACAGGAATTTGGCCTACTCGAGCGAGGTCCGCACAGGACCACAATTCTGTACCTCTGTCTCCAGTGGGGTCAGCTTCATGAGCACAGTGACGTCCCTGTCGAGTTCGGCTCTTAAAAGAATGTCTTGCCCAAAACTCTCCGGCCGCAGCTGGAGGAAACGGTTCTCTAAGTTGCCGTGTCCCTCTCAAGCTCACTCAGAGTGAGCGGCTCCCACCTTAGTGAAAGGCAGTAAAAATATTTTACCACTAGAGGGAAGAAAAAAAAAAAACAGACAAGTATTTGGTTGTGGAACAGTGCCTGGTCAGTTGTTTAACCATTAACTTGTGTGGTCTCCCACTTACGAAGAAGTTTATTGAATGTTTCAATAATTAGTTCGTATATGTACATTGCGTTTATTTATAATGTTAATTTACCCTTTTCTGATGGAAAAAAGACATGATTAGTTTTCATTCTCAGTTTACTTTATAATTGTATTTTCCCTAGCCTCATGCTCAGCTCTGAAGGGATGTAGTCCATGAATGTGAGAGAAAGCAAGAGAGAATTGTCATACAACCATTTGTAATATTTCTTTTGTTTAAATGTGTCCTTCAATGCCAGGTTCAAGATTTATAGGTACAGCATATTTCTTTTTTAAAAAGATGTGCTTTCTCTCTCGGTCTTAAAGGAACCAAGCGTGGCTCTCTGCTACGTCCAAGAATTTGATAGATTCGGATGTCTAAATAACAGCGACGTCATTCCTGAATAATGCTTTTTTAAAATGGCTTTCGAGAAAAAAATATCTGCTTTGATCCATAGCTTGCTGCTGTGGGGGTTCCAACAACGAGGAGAGGAAGGGCTGAATGTGGCCTGCAGTGTCATTAGAGGAAAAGACAGGAGGGTGGGGGTTCACAAAAACTTTGTAAGCCAGGAATTGCAATGAATGCAATATTGTCTCAAATGCAGTCGAAACTGTTTAAAGACAATGTATTTGTTGTGGAGCTCTTTATCAGGCTGTAAGCTTATTCTATGTGGGGGCTGACGCTGGCGCAAATTCTCGGACACTGACAGCTGTCCGAGATGAATGAGGGCCAGGACAGGAGACAAAACCCGCTTACCGGCCCGGGGTTATCCACCCCTTATTTCTAATCTTTAAAGGAGAGCCCGACTAGCAGGTCATTCAGACAGGGGAATGAGGAGTTCATACAGACCAGACTAGAGTCATAACCGGGACATAATGTTGCTGGATGAGACCTGTTTGTGGGATACTTGATTGCTAGGTGGGAGGTATTTATGTGTTACCTAGTGAGACGTATTTTGTGCATTTTTCGATTGCTAGGTGAGACATATTTGTGTGGGACCCCGTTTCTGGAACAGATATTTGTGTTTTAGCCAGTGTTGGGGTGAAATACGTTTGAGGGGAGTCTCTTGTGGGTTATGCTTTCACTGGGAGAATCTTACTTGTCTGTAATACTGTGGCCTGGTATGACACTGATAGGTAACCTTGCAGTTAAGATGTGGCACTTTAAAGTTACATGTTGCCAGAGGAATAAGCTGTGGAAGAAAATTTGATTTTAAGCACTTGCTTTATAACTTAGATATGTGATTAAATTGTGAATTGTTCTTGAGAGCTTTAACTGGACTTTCTTATTCAATGGCATTTAGAGGTATTTGATTTATTGAGTGGTTTTAGCCACACAGCTTTGGCTATGATAACCTGTCCACTCTCCAATGCCTGTTATGGGAACTATTTTTTCAATGAACAAGATATTTAGTCAGATACTGCATTATTAATAATAGTCAAAATCACAGGCAACAGCTTAATCAAAAATATCAGTCAAAGACAACATCTTCATACAGAACTGGCTTTAGGGTTTTTCCCTAAAAGATTAAACCGAAAAATTAGTCCCAAATGAAATAAGATGGGTAATATTTTACCATATTTTTCAAAAGAGCGGGTACGTTTGGTTGCCAGTACTGGCCGTTATTTAAATGTCTTGGAGTCCTTTTTTTGCCTTGCGTCAGGTTCAGAACAGTGATACTCAGAACGTGGAATCACGGCCATGCATGGCACTCTCACGCTGCGTCTGTGAGTTTCTGTGACAGCAGCCAAACAACACAAGTACAAAGTGGCACACACACACCTGTCCAGTGGGAGTGTGTGTGTGTGGGAGTGTGTGTGTGTGTGTGTGTGTGTGTGTGTGGGAGTGTGTGTGTGTGTGTGTGTGGGAGTGTGTGTGTGTGTGTGTGTGGGAGTGTGTGTGTGTGTGTGTGTGTGTGTGTGTGTGAGTGTGTGTGTGTGTGTGTGAGAGAGTGTGTGTGTGTGTGTGTGTGTGTGTGTGTGGGGTTGTGGGTAGGGTTAGGCCAGTTTCCACGTGTTCATATTCATACGGCAAATAAAATGGGGTTCAGGAGGGGTGGCAGTTATTAGCAGTCAAGTATGTCTGTCCCTCCTGTGCTCCCATTCTAGGAAACACGGCATTCATTTCATGCGGCGCCTAGTATAAATTAGCAATTGTGAGGGCACTGAAATCGACATGATTCAAATTAAACTTGCATAAAGTATTCCATACGTTTGAGAGATTTGTCTTCAGTAATTCCAGTTAGTTATATCTGACAAGAGAGGTCAGTAAACACGATGAGCTCTTTCCAAATTCTTTTGCTGTGATTCTCTCTTTATTTTGGATACCGTTTTCTTAATCAAATTTCTGACTATAAGCCCTGTTTTAAGCTATAGTCTATACCCAAAAAAAACACTAAATAATTACGCCTATTTTATACTGAATCACTGAGCTATCACACACTAACCTGTCGCTTTACATCAAGCCATTTGTAGGCTTTAGGCCTGAGAGATAAGCACGTTCACTTTCCTCAATTCCACGAGCAACTGCAGAGGCATCACGACCTTCACTGCCGTGCTGAATGCTCTCTCCTGCTGCGTATTCAAGGCCAGGTTCTGCCCTCACGGGGAAGCGGGTTTTCGTGCGCTCTGCCCGCCACACGAGAGGATCCTCCCCTCCGTCGCCTCCCGCTATCTGCAGATATGATGTCACCTCGGCAGCAATTCGTTGCTCAGTAACAATAAACATCGGTACACAGCTCCAAACACGAGAAAGCTGCAGTTTAGCTTTCTCTTTCCTTTTCCAAAGAAGGCTGCCCAGACTGTGTTTTTTTTTCCTTTGTAGGCAGAGGCCATTCCCTCCCTCTCTCTCTCCCTCTCTCTCTCTCTCTCTCTCCCCCTCCCTCACCTCTGACATTCAGTCTCCGATTGGGTGTTTTTGTCAAACGGCCACAGCCTTTTTTTTTTTTTTTTTTTTTAAGCGCTACAATATTATCAGGTCTCTGCTCTCCTTCAGATAACCACACAATCTAAACCTCTGTTTGCTCCAATTACAGCTGCTACTGCAACATAGAGCGCCCTGACTTTTCAGCACTCTGTCCCCTCCATCGTGAGCTAGCAGAGGGCTAAGCTATTAGCATTAGCAATTTCAATAAGTCCCTCGGGCCCTCAGGCAAACACTGTCAGGTGAGGAGAAAAGGAGCCCCCAGTCACAGTAAAGAGGAGCATTCCTGCTTCTCCTCACCATGCTGTGAAACAGTCTCAGAAAGGCAGCAAAACAGAACAGAACAACCTCTGCTGCCACCGCATGTAGCTTGAAAGCGTACAGCCGAGATAATAATTAGGAACTTTCTGCCGCTAACTCAGCTTCCTGTCCAACTTCCTGTCCTGCCTCTGTGACCAATCAATACATTTTATTGCAGATTCATGTTAAAATAAATGTATTTGATTTGAGAACCGTACCAATGGGATTTTTTTTTTTTTTTTTTTTGGGGATCACAAGATCCCATGAAATCAACGATCGAACCGAGCTGTAAATTTGTGGCGGGGGTCGGGGAGCACACATACAACTCCTGAACTGTGACTGCCAATGAGTCACTGAGCTCTAAGTAACACCGTTATACAGGAGCCAAAAACAGAAACAAAACAAAAAATATGTGTGAAGGCTGGTCACAAAGGTAATTTGGCTGTGCCAGATGCAAGTCATACACTCCCTGAGCGCCTGTGGATTTGTTTCATTGCAAATTTTTCGTGTTTTGAGGATCAGGACAGTATCTTTATTGGGATTCTTCCAACCAGAACAATTGCCAACAAAGACAGCATATTTACCAAGACTTGCAACTCATCCTCCGCACTTTCCCTCACAGCCTGTGATGTCATTGCTGTCAGATGCGTAGCTAGCTGTGTGAATGACGTAAAGGAGACAGGATTTTCTATACCCATAACTATACCCATTGTGGGTACAAAAAGTAGGAAATCATGAATGGAAACAGGAAATAAGATTTCCTGATTTTTTTTTTTTTCCTGAGTGGTTGTACACAAATGTATAGCATAGCGGTTCAGTGTCTGAGTAATCATATTTTAATGTGTTATACTGCCTGGCTCAATGAAATGGATAAAGGATGTAACAAATGTCGACCTATTGTTTCTTAACTATTGTCACTTTAAAAGGTGCTACTGTCTTTTTGGTGCTGTGATGCCGTTGGTTTTGTAAACAGCTAAAGTAGACCTGTTAATATAAAGAAGTTTATATTATAATTACACATTAACACACGCGCGCGCACACACACACACACACACACACACATGCATGCACGCACACACAAAAACACTCACTTTTCGATCTTTTGTGCCTTCTAAAGGCTATTGAAATTCCAGAGGGGTGGAGGCAGTACACAAAACAGGCACACAGCAGTTATTTCGTAGAATCGCGCAACAAGGACACAAATGAATCCGTAAATATGGGCACCGCACAGAAGTATCCAACCACAAAAACAGTCTTTCCTCCATTAACTAACTAATCCCTTCCACCTACTGCTTTTTTCACTCCGGAGCGAGCAGGTTCAGTTCTCACGTTTGACCATTGACGAAGGTGTTTTGCCATTCTGTGGTGCAATATACGTGCTGAGAAGGCAATTTTATTTTATTAAAATAATACTACTACTACTACATCTGCAACAGAAGCTGCCACAAAATAAGCTAAAAGTCATGGTGGAATGGTAGTATGAATGTCGATGCTGATGCTGCTACTTCCCCCAGTTTGTAACCAGTAGCTAACGATGCTCTAATAAAGGGCCTGGCATGCCTGCTGCTGGAGAATCGATGACCCTGCGGATTTTCTCGGTCGCTGTGAAATACTGTAGACCTGGGGAACACAGTCACCTGCGTTAGTGCAGCCTCCTGATAGAGGCTCCATTCATAAGGCTAAGGGGTCAGGTGGAATTAGGTACCATATCACACCGAGGGGGGTGACCGACTGCCTCTGTCTACCACTGTGGGGTGCTGCTGAACACTGCCTCACGCAATCCCGAGCGCTGACCCTAGATCAGTATTTTTGTTTGTTTGTTTGTGTTTGTTTTTTTTTTTTTTGTCGCATAGCAAATGAGAATAGGATTAGGGTTGGTGAAGCCGATCCAGAGGTTGGGTGTCTGTGGAGGGAGGGGGGCCAGAAAGCACCCGCAGCATAGATGTTCTGCATTCAGTTGAAAGTCTGAAACCAGTTTCTCCCATTACCATCAGAGAGTATGGCGGACTTTGTGCCCCGTTGCTCATGTGCAAATTTGCGCGTGTGCACACGTGCGCACTTGTGTCCATGTAATGCAAGAGACACGTGGTGCACAAGTCACAAGGAAAATAATGACATATCCTCTCTCTCAGAGTGCTCCTCTCCCATCCGAACCATAGGAATTGTGTTGGAATTCTAAAAAGCTCTGATCTAAGGTCTGATATGGTTTCTTTATACACGTTGTTCATCCTTTTGAACAAACTACAATTATACAGGAAAATCATAATATTGGGGTTATTTTTTCCTTAGTATTTTATACTCACAGAAAGAGCTGAAAAAGATGGATAAATACTTGCACTTTAAATATATTAAGAAAATTCTGCATATTATTTTTGATAGGGGATCTTACATTCAAAGTATAGATAAATACTTTCCAGGCTTTGTGTCATTGCTGTTGGACAGGAATATATCAAGTTCTTCTACTTTCTGAAGTGTATTTTGTCTGTGTTCTAAAAGGTTTATTAAAGTGAATTGCATGATAAAGTAGCAGTGTTCCAACTGTAATTATTTTTAGTTGGCAAAAAATTGTCAGATTAAAACTGTGATAATAAATCTCATATATCCATGCTTTACTTCAGTCATACATTCTAGAGCATTTCTTACTGATTTATTGCCTTTCCTGAAATGAATATGGTGCTTAAATTGGCTTAGAAATCCTTTCATCTTCATAACTATCTTCATCCTACTGTCTTTGTGTTTTCCACTGTTCTTCTGTATTGTCACAGCCTTATTAAATTTTCTTTAAACCTGATGGTACCAAGTGTGTTTTTGTAAATAGTTTTTTTTTTCCAGTTTGAAAGCCTTCTTCGTCTGAAAATGACTAATAATTGCAATAAAAATATCATTTCACCCTTGCTCTCGTCTCTGCTGTATATCTGAACAAACCTTGTTTTTATCAATAATGCACTTGTAAAATCAAGTCCTTCAGAAATACAGTGACTACCTGACCATTTCCCACATTTACGCTAAATTTCACTTTTTAACCTACATTTAACGCAAGGTGTTTTACATACTTGTGAGGCAAAAATAATAAATATGTTGTGCCAAACATAAATATCCAATGAAAAATAAATATTTAGGTTAAATATTTCTTGACATAGCATTTCATTTAGAACATTAAAAACATTGAAACATTATAAACATTAACAATTATAAATGTTTCAAACAATTACATGAATTCTCTATACATTTAACAAATATGTCATTAATTTAGTAACTTTACTTTTTTCAATATTTTATACATTTAATTAAGGTTCCATACTTTCTGTAAATAATATAAATATTTTATACATTTCCCTTAAATGTGTCATGTAAATGTATCAAACACTTACTAGATGTTGTAAAATGTCAAATATTTAGTAAATATTTAGTAAAGTTCATAGAATGATCTCCACCTATCCTGCATATCTCAGGGACCAAGACGGAGAAATTAAACACGCCGTTTGCATCAGTACAGCTAAAATAAAACACTCTGAACATAATTTCAACTATTTAAACACGCCTCCAGCACAAGTAAAGCAAAAACAAAGCTTTAGCACTTAAACAGGTGAGAGATATCCTTCTGCTCAAACTTCTGAATTCTTACCCCTGAGGCTGAGAATAACCAATTAATCAATCAATGTGTCTCTAAAGAGGCACTTTTCACGCAAAGAAATGACACAAAGGTACTCAACAGGACGCTTATGTCCAACTGCAAGTCACTTAAATTGGTATTGTATTGAGTTATTATAATACCATAACATATGCAGGAAGGCCCCAGGGCTTCTCAATGCTTACAGAAAATAAAACAATTCTCCCCGGGTAAGTGATGGGTGAAAATTAACACAAGTTTAGAAAGTGTAGTTGGTTTACATAAGAGGACATCCTCCATACTGACCTCCTACTGTAGAATCAACAAAATCCAAGGCAGCCATCCACTGATCACAGAATTACAGGAAGAATAATTACTCTGTTCAAACAAATAGGAAGCATTCAGGTATTGTGTATTGTGTTAGAAAGAAAGCTTATGAAGTTAACGGCCAACAGTTTTTCTTGCATTTTGTTGCAAAATCCCTGAGGGGCACAACTATGTAGTAATTCTGTGCAAGCATGAATGGGGGGATTCTCATTAAAGGATGTAATTAATGAAGTAAGTTTGCGATGGATCCTTATCTCTCGTCATTTTTTTCTCTAAGATTCATTCACATGACCCTCATTTATCTGAACAATTCCATTTGAAAGGTCTCCAGTCATGCCAGCAGCAGTGTGGTGTAGTGGTGAGGAGCAGGACTTGAAAATGAGAGGTTGCTGGTTCGATTCCCCGCTGTGACCCTGCTGTTGTACCCTTGGGTAAGGCAGTTAACCCACAACTGCTGTAGTAAATATCCAGCTGTCTAAATGGATAACATAAAATTATAACCAGTGTAAGTCACTCTAGATAGGAGCATCAGCTAAATGAAAATAATGTAATGCCTTATACATTTTACATACCAATCACAATCTTATCTTTCTTGTGATGTTACTGTTTTTTAACCTCTCTGTTGACTGCCTGAGTTCACCATAGACGCACCATATTGCCAGGACTGTGATCAAGCATCTGCAAGCAAAAAATGTTTAGTGGCTTTAACTTAAATAAACTGGAATCTATGTGTAAGAGGCTGTCTGCTGGTGACTATGCTTTCAGTTTTTTCTCTTTTTTTTGGATTTGATACAAAACACAATAGAGAATAGTTTTCAAAAACAGTTTCAAGGAAATAGACCCCCCCCCCCCCCCCCCCACACCCTACCTCCCGCCTTTAGCCCTCCCCGTAGACATGGTGGAAAGTACGACCTATGGCTGGATTAACAAACGGACAAAATAAACGTATGTATAAGCACATATGGAAAAATAAAAATAAAAAATACACAGATAGAAGATGGACAGCGCTATACAGAGACTGTAGAAAGTGGACTCTAACTTAAACAGCTCACTTTAATTTACCCCCACCCCTCCCAGAGGAGGACAACATCTTCTTTTATCTTCTCCCTTATTATACAATATATTTAATTATTCATTTTAATTATTTATTAACTTTCTTTGTTTAAATATATTACCCATTTCATCCTTCAGCCTACCTAACTTTATCCCATCTTTTGGCATAAGCTAAACCTCCTGTTTCCTGTGCCATAAGACACTCAGTTCTACAGTAATAGCTGACAAAATTCGTGAATCTCTCAATTCTTTGTCTCCACTGATGTCAACCCAAAAATAAATACTTTTCCCAGCAATATAATTATGTTGTGTATTGCGTGAGTTTTTTTGATATATCACCCAGTAACACTGTAAACAAGTTTAACTGAAGACAAACATCATGCATAGATAACCATTCTTGAAACTTTGTCCAAAATAAGGCGACAAATGGACAATACCAGAACAAATTCTCTACAGATTCCACCTCTTCTTGGCAGAATCGGCATGCTGGGGATAGGTCAATTGCCCGGATATTTAACATATTTTTCATTGCCAATAACTTATATATTAGTTTGTATTGGAAATATTTTATTTTTGAGTCAAGTGTTGTTTTATAAAGGATTATAAAGACCTGATTCCATGGGATTGGTGTATCTAAAATTTGTACATACCTTTGTTCATCTTTGTTTTTTTAGCCAAGTTGCCATTTTCATATGTGGCCTACAAACTAACTGGCATCCAGTACCATTTCTAATTTTCATTTCCCACTATGCTTTCAGTTTCCTGTTGGTGTGTAGGCTTAGCAAACCGACTGCCTCACCTCTGCTAAGGTTTCTATATAGTCTGCATTAGTGAGGAACATCGTCGACAAGCAGGAGTTATGGAGGTTCCTAACTGCACTGCTGGGCTATTCTTCAGCAAAGGTACCTCATCTAAATTTCTTCAGTAAATATTCAGGCGTATAAACGAATTGGCAGTCAGATCATTGTCACGTACAATACCCATCTTAAGGACGCCATGATACTAATAGCCTGACCTTCACAAAACCCCATATCCCAATCAAGGAACTAACCACAGTTTTGATGTGGTCGCGCTTGTGCTTTTGTGGTTGCGAGTACGAGGGCTGGATTCCATACTGGTACAGCAACCTTTTTTCCCCTCTACATTCATTTGCCAATTCTAACTCAAAACGTAAACAAACGGAAAAAGTACAACTGCTTGCTGGCTGTTCAACCCCTCAAACCAGAGCAAAATCAGTAAGGGTCAATGCCAAACATTGAAACTTAAGTAGAATCTTTGCTGACAATCCTACTGCAAGTTCCCGTTGATAACACAATTAGGGATTTGCTTCTCAGATCAGTTTAAAAGCTTTGTGATAAGCATTAGAGTAAGTGAATTGCGCGTTTGGACAAACCTTATCTTGCGCTGATTAATATTAATTCGTAAGGTCCAAAATGCCTCAATTTGCAATTATAGATAAAAACATTATAGATTATAGATAAAACATACGTCCAATATAAAACAGAAACAGACCGCCAACACAAAGCATTAACTTCTCAGGGTATCTTACCTTACCTGCTACAGGCCTCCCACCAAAAAAACACGAGCGACTTTCGGCGTCTTGAATCTCCCTACGCGCTTGGGGTCAAGGTTGTGCTTAGAACGTGATGCTGCGCAGAATTCTGCGCATTCACTTTTCTAAAAATCATGTGATTGGGTCGTCTTTTTCACTGCGCCCGTTTTAGCGGATCCATGCTCTATAATTGACTATAAATATGAAGCAAATGCTCCACATCATGATGCTCTACGATACAAAGATGTTCTCGCGATAGTCACATAAATGTCAGATTTTTTTTCACATTTACAACTAAATGGAATAAGCCTATCATTACAGTCACACTTTTTAAACTCTTTCTCAGCACGTACCATTATAAACAAAGTATTTCCAGTTTTAAAACTTCCACAGAATAAACACAGAATACTTTTGACACGCTAGCGTTGCATTTAGAGGACAACACGTTTTTATCAACCATGGACATAGATGAAAATTAATCGAGAAAAATAAGTGCAAAATTAGTGCTTGTTATGAACGAAAAAAAAACTTAATGGCATCCACAAAACTAGCCAGAACTCTTTCTTGCAGTCTTCGTTGCTTCCGTCTATAAGGCATGATAATGGATTCACTCGTTAAAGTCGCCTGTTTCCTTTATTTACACATCTGTTAAGCGACTTGCTGCTTTCATGCCAAGGAACCACTGGGACCAAAACTGTCGGTGAAATTCCACGTTACAAGGATCGTAATGTTTTTAACTCTTTACCTTCAGTTATCATGCCCTTGTAAAACAAACCAGACGAACACGGTGCCATAAAGGCTACACAACGCATTCGGCGAAGCAGCTATACCATTTCTCGAGCGTTTCACTTTGGCATTGTGCGAAGTTAAAACGAGTTTACGTCGGGAAGTTTTCGCCAAAGAAATGCGACTCCGTAGCTATGTGTACGCAGTTATTTGAGCACTCACAATGGCCTAATGTTTAACTTAATAAAAACCATACCGTATATTCCTGTATCTCAGTATGTGCCAATCGTAATTAATATTAGACTGGATTTATTGCGAAACCTTTGCAAAAATGAGACAGGAAAATGAGATTAATTTTGCGTGACTCACGGGTTGGATTTCTGTCGCTCTTCCTATTGCCTGTTCTCTGATGTAACTTTTTTATACTACATATCCTCATGTCAAAAACGATTGCAAGTCTTCAGCATGGTTGGCAAAATAAGTATTAGGAAAACAGATTGTTCTGACTAGTAAGTGGCTACGAGACATACTGTGCTTTAGAGATGGATAGTGGTAGCTATCCATGAGTCAAGAAAATTATTCCGATGTTTTGGATTTGTTGATCTGAAGGATGTATTACAATATTGATATATAAAAAATAATCAGTTTCATGGGTATTAGCGGATCATACCCTGAAAAAGGAATCGATATATCGAATTTTCGCATATATAAATGAGCTTAACCTAGTACAAATGCACGATCCTTTTTCGCTGTTATTCCTTTCCTGGTATTATGCCTATCATTTTTATAATTACCGGCTACCGTATGTTACACAAAGCAACGTTTCTATCTTCAAAAAGAGATGGTTAGGTCAAAACTGTGAATCAGTAAAGAACAGTAGCGCTGTAAACAGAGTCACATCGCATATTGTGTGCTCCTAGGGCACATTTGCAGACATTTTCCAGAAAAAAAATGATGTTCGGTACTTTTTAATAATATAACAATTTATTCGAACATAAATGATCACGCAGTTGTAATAATGTCGGTCGCACGATGTGATGGTGATTTGCCACGTCACAGACCGTTTTAATATTTTCCCTATTCGTCTGCTTGGATGTGTCTGATTTTGTAAACTGACTAGCTAGTTATATGTATATGTTTATATATGTGCAATTGACATAGTTATGTATTTAATAAGGATCGATAGATAGACAGAATACTTAGCTCAAACACAGAAACACGTAATAAAAAATGTAAGTATTTATAAAATGGTCCTGTGTAGCAGTGCCTTAGAGCAGGAACAAAATTTTTATATAGGGTACCTATGAATATATGCGTTGAAAATAATCACCTTCACCGGTGTGACGGTGATTTAACGTCACACTTAAAACTTAGCCTGTGTGTTTGCGTTTTACCGAACATCTGTCTGGTGTCAGGAACTTATCTTCTTAATCACATTAACATACGCATCTGAGAGGCATTATTCTGGGAGAATCGGAGAAAAAATGGCAGATTCAGTGTTGAAACTCGTGTCCGTCTGTTTTGGCAGCCCGATTCATTTACCGGGAGCGCGCCCTGTTGTTGTGGGTTTTTTTTTTCGGCTTCACATCTAAGACAACAATATTTTGACTCCGTTACTGATACATGTTCCGGATATATTTGGCCAAAATGACATCAATGGAGATGCACTAGGCCTATTTTATACTTTATTAACTCCTTAACTCCTTTTGCTTCTTCTTCAAACATAGTAGACCTAAACAATGCCATATGTAATATACAAGACCACAGATATTTTGCTGATATCAGTGATCTACCATTTTTCCGGCCTAAAACAATTAATTTTACTGTTTGGTCAGACTTCCACCATTTCCTACTCACTACTGGTGACCGCAACACCAGTAGTCAGTGCGTGGAAACTAAGATTTTATTGCATTCGACGTCAGTTGCTGCCACACAGTGGTGGACATAAGTATTGCAACTATCAGACGGCGACAAAACGGTACTGTATTAAAGTATCTATTTTGCAATCAGGCAAAGGTTAAGATTTATCGATGTATCTGTAAAAATATTTTACAGCAGACTGTCTTTGTAGTCAACAAGCTTGGGTATGCTGATTCGAAGTTATGCGGTGGTCTGAGTTTGAGATTTTCACAATTTTGTAGTTCCTTTTTTGCCTGTACTGTGGAAAGTATTTCTATGTTGGATGGAGCCCAGTTTGCTCTAGGTCACTAAGCTACTTACAGAGTAATGTATCTCCTAAATGGGAAATCTCTCTGCTTGCTAATGGTCATGTGTCATTCAATTGTTTCTTTGTAATTGTATGTAAGTATAATAAACACAATTGTGTTTGTGTGTCAGAGGACCAAAAAAAAAAAAACATCTACTTTTCACAGGAGCGCAACGGTTAGACATTATAGGTGATGTCATCATCATTGCCACTGTGCATGGCTGTCCCATCCAGTGCCAAGCACTTTTATTTGTACAGTAAAATGGCTTTGAGATAATGCTGGACATGTGGTTTTGCATTATGTTCAGTATATGATTGAAAGTAATCGACTTGATCCAAAGCATTTTATATAAAAAAGCACCTTTATAAAGTAATTTCACTAATAACCAGCAAAGGCATTCTTTACATGTTTTTTTCCTAACAATAAATAAACCAATATTGGTTCAAACATGACCAACTGAAAGAAAGTGCATTTAAATCTTTTATATATATAAAACAGTCCTAGGGCAAACCCCTATCAGGCAATTTCCTTCAAGGGAAAAAACACCAAAAAATGAATGTCACAACCCTATATTAAAAGAGCACTCACCTATCTAAAAGATTTGGGGAAATCAAGGCCAACACTACAGCCATTAAGACATGGAAGGTATTTTCAGATTAAGCTGTTATGAGTGTATAAAAATGCAGTTTTCACATTGATTTTATTCTGTTTTCAGAAGAGCCAGGTGAGATACAGGGAAGAGTACTTGCTCTGGTCAACAAATCCTGGACTGTAAAAATAATAATAATAACAATAATAATGTCTTGTTCTGGGCAGATTTCGTACCATCAAGGTAAGATGCTGTGTTGAACGCTCGGGTGTTTTCGGTCCTGGGAGGGGGCAGCTATCCCTGACCCCTTCCCTTCTCTTCCTCCAGTGGATGCTTGGTCATCCTTCGGTTTCCACCAGCAGCAGAGCCGAGGTCCCCTGCTCCACGTCTGACCAGCTCCATGTCCACAGTTTGTAGTGTCAGCAATAGTACCAGTGGCCATTTTTCAGGGGGAAAGAGTGGGTTGGTTTGTGCAGTCCTGCTGCCTTTTAGTCTGTACTCTGAGAGCTGTAGCAGGAGCAGGTCAGAGTCTGTGTTAGAAATGTCCATCAAAGCGCAGAACGAGCGCCCTCCAACGGCGTCAAACCACAATCACGATGCTTACAAAGCCTACCTCTAACCACTCCCCATCCTGTTCAGCACACACGCCCACACACACACACACACACACGCGCGCACGCACACACCATCCAAAGCCACACCTTCGTCCTCCCTTCCTTCATCACACCCCAACAGTCATAAACTGACAGGCTAGGCAATTCATCCTCTCAAAGTATTAATCCACAATATTAATCCAAACAGCATTTTCTCAGCCCACCCATTCTCTCCCCTCCACATTCATGCACTGGCCTAAGGCTGGGTTCCAAATCACCCCCCTTCAACTTCAGCACAGTCATCCCGACTTCACAGCGCACTTTCGTACCGTTGTTTCGTGTCCTAGCTCAGCACACCTGTAGTGTAAAACATAATATCAGTATTAAATCAATCAATCAATCACAGTCGGCTCTTGCCAGGAGTCGACTGTGATCTTTTTGCGACTGGTTGTTGGACTCCCGGGTTTGGAGCAGCCCTTGAGGTGGAAGACAACCTCGTGAGGGTGTAAGAAATGCACTGGTAAAGGGCACAGTAAGCACCGAAAATCTCACCATGCCCAAAAAACTCTCACCCTTACCTCTGACAACATAGTAGACCTCTCACACTCAACACACCACACACTACACCCACTCAACACACTCATACCCACTCATCCCACCCACTGAACACACTCACACCTACTCACCCCGCCCACTCAACACATTCACATCCGTTCACCTCACCCACTCAACACACCACACAATCCACCCATTAACACACGCTTACTCACTCAACCCCCCCCAAAACACAACAAACCATTAAACGCTCCACAACACTCAACGCAGCTACACAGTTTAACTCACCCATTCCCTCCACTCTTCAACACACCTACTCACTCACCAGCCGTAAACACACAACCCCCTCCACCTGCTGCCACTCCCACTGCCTCTTCATGGCATTTCCGTCCCCATGCACATTCTGTTTTCCTTCCTGTTTTTTGGCACAAAATTTATAGTTCATAGAAATAACAGCAATAATAATAATAATAATAATAATAGTGATGATAATATTAATAATACTGTACAACGAAATGTATTTTTTCTCTCTTTTTTAAGTTTTTTTTCTTCAGCTGTTTAATGCAGGGGCGTTGGGTGACCAGGCGTCCAGATCCCCCTCTCAGCTCCGCCTCTCCAGGCTGGCTCTGCTGTCTGCCCTGCCGTTGGTCCTGTGACCCTGGCTGATGGACGGGCTGGACTGGGTCTTCCGCAGGTACCCCTCGGGCCCCTCCACGCGCAGCAGGTCCGCCTCGATCTTGTCCAGGTCGTCGCTGCCCACCCTCAGCTTGGCCTGCAGCAGTGTGATGTAGGTCTCGTACCGGCTCTTCTGCGGACGAAAACCAGTTCCAACAGGTTTTACTGGCAGGAACAAGACGCTTTCACGCGCTGCCAAAGCAACGCAAGAGATACGTCAGGCAATATAATGATGAACTTTTAGACCTGTGAATCACTGAAAATCAATGGGGTGGCAGTGTAGCAAAGTGGTAAGGAGTAGGGATTGTAACCGAAAGGTTTCTGGTTCTCTTCCCCGCTGGGGCGCCGCTGCTGTAAGGTACTTAACCCAGAATTGCCAATATATGCAAATACCCAGCTGTATAAATGGTTAACATGTAAAAATTGTAATCTGTGTAAATCGCTCTGGAGAAGAGCATCTGCTAAATGCCAATAAGGTAATGTAATCAATCATGTTCCTTGATGCCTTAACTGCTGGGGGCCAGGGGGCAGACATGGCAGTAATGGGAATTTGAGGTTGCAGCCCAAAGCTGCCATTTCATTGTAGCATTACAGCTTCAGTCAGTACCAGCCACCACAAATTTAAACCGGCTAATCTGCATTTAAGAGGGGTTTGTCCCAGGACAAGCCTCTTTCTCCTTCTTTCACCCTAACTTTGGAACCTCCAATTGCACATCAGCCTCCTCCCAGTGCAACATCACTTGCACAAGAGCCCTGCAATGCGCCAAACGCAATCCTCTCATACACATGCATGCCACAAACGGCTACCTTTCACACTACAAGTCCCAGGATATTAACAGCAAACCGAGGACAGGCACATTTCCCGCTGACATCATGTGTGCCATGCACGGGTAATTCACATGTCACTAGAGGGTGCTAATGAGCTGTGAGAAAAGGAGAACCTGACCAATGGAAACTACCATATCCTATGGGAGTAAAGCCAATTATGTGGCACTGAGACAGGCTCCCTGGTTATTGTGGGCGAATGACACAGCCCACGCTATAACTCAAAGACTTCGGCTGTTTAAGTGCTTGCTTCGAGTGCAGGCTGAGTCCTGAGCCACTCAGAAACTCTACCCCTGCCACCATCTTCCCTGCAAGGGGGACGCAGGAATGGGGCTTGCCTGTGGGGCGGGGCGGGGTGGGGAGTGGCGGCAGCTCACCTCGAACGTCAGGTAGTGCTCCTTCAGCCTGTACTCCTCTGTCTCCTTGGTTTTGAGGGTGAGGTCGGGCGGGCTGCGGCTGTGTTCCTCCACCTCCATGGAGATCTGCTTCAGCTTGCTCTCATGGGACTTCAGCTGCTCCTCCTGCCACAGGATGGGGGGGGGCAATCAGCACGACCCGGCACACATGGATCCCGCTCGGGTTACCAAGCAACCCACGCTCTAACACCCCGGTGACACCAGCTTTAATTTCTACACTTTGCATGTCAGCAGGCTTAAATTGCCTCTGAGGCTTTAGGAATTGAGATGCGTGTCTCCCTGTTGCCTAAGTGTGTAGACTATGACCAGGACTAACACAGTTAATAAACGTTACAATACGTTTTTTCATCATGATGATGTTAATGAAGAAATGTTCCCTCACTGATGCACAAAGGTACGAATTTTAAGCAGTGGAATGCATTTCCACAGCCCCTTAGACAGCTTTAAGGGGAGGACCTCGGCATGGAGCACACAGCATGGCCTCCCCCTGCACACGTACTGTGTGTGCGTGAGTCTGAGGGAATGTGTCTGGGTGTGTCTCTCACAAGCAACCACACGCATATGGGCTTCAGTTACCCTCTGGGAATCTTCACTGGAAAAACGCTCTCTCTTGTTCTCAGTGTGAGAATTAACAGAGATGAGAGAGAAAGGGAGAGCATAAGAGAACAAGAGTGGGATGAAATGTGCCAAGCTACTGCCTGCTTATTCAAGGTTACAAGTAATTCCACATGAGTGATAACTAATTAGTTCATGTCAGAGCATGCCTTAATTATTGTCCTGTCATGCTATTAAAACACCCGCTTTAGACTAATACTCCCAAATATGCAGCGTGCCTCTGTCTCACAGAGTCTGGGTTCGAGCACGCTCTGTGTGTCACATGATGTGTGACGGGCAGGTGGCAGGGCGGGGCAGAGGACCTGGTTCAGCCTCGTGGAGGATGAGGGCAGCAGGGGTCTGCAGAACTTCTTCATGGAGCCGATGGCAGCCGGGAAGGCCGGGGCGGAGAACAGGGCGGCGACCAGGTTAATGCGCAAGATCCACGACATCATCTCCTCCTCGCTCCTGAAGGGAGAGGAGAGAGGGTGATCAGTACGCAGGGGCTGAATACAAACATGCATGTACACATACCTGCAATGAAACCGCGCGCACACACACTAACACACTAACACACACACACACACACACCTAATGTGCTGTTGTAAGGAAAAGAGCTATTCCTTTTTGTGCCCTTTCCAACTTATTTCCAAGGTAACCCACTCCACCCTAAACAGTGCTGTTGGACAGGCTTAGGAATCGGGCTGGCAGGAAACTCACGGAGCTTGGAAGAGGAACACCCTCCAGTCGGAGGTCTTGAGCTTCAGCACGTTGGGCCGCTTGCTGTAGTCGCTGGCTCGGGTTGCCAGGGCGTGGTGAACACGCACAGCGTTCTTCAAGTCCACCTCTGAAAGGTCCTTGTCTGGTTTATACTCATCCTGACCACAAGGGGGAGACAAAGACCAAACACCACCATTACAAGCTCCAAAAAACAAAAAAAAAAAAAAAAAACACCCACTCCTGGACTGATCACCCCATTTTCTGAGCACGCCCTATACGGTGGTGAATGATACCTTCTGAAGGTACAGGATCGTCCCTTTCAGAACAGCATAGAACTTCTTCCAGCCTCTACGGCCCCGAGGAGCTGAAGTGGGGCACAAAAGGAGATCAGTCTCGTTCAGCCCAGGTTTAACCGGGCCCAAAACAGAACAGAACAGAACAGCCCAGCCCAGCCCAGAAGAGAACAGAACAGCACGAGAACGGCATAGCGGTACTTACTGCGCTTGCCGTCCATGTCCGCATGGCTCTTGCGTGTAAGGACGCCGTGCTTGTATGTTGCAGCGTTGAGGAGGAGCGGGATGGCAATGAAAGGGTTACTGCCATCAGCAACCCGTGCCACCCTCTTCCCCCCACAGTCAGCCTGCTCCTCCACCAGCTCCGAGAGAGACTTCCTCAGCTCCTCTTCCTCTCTGCACACGCACAGGGACACACACGCACGCACACACACACGCACACACACGCACTTTTCATCTACCGTGTGTAAACCTGAGCATTGCCAATAGCACCATATTTTCTATATTTTCTGAAATATATTTACAAGAACTTATCATTCATGTGAGATTTTAATGCATTTCGAGTGTGGTCGAGAGTGTAGTGCTAATGCTTTCACCCAGAAGCCTGCTGTTAACATACATCTCAGAGATGCTGCTTTACTTGATTCATAAAATTCTGCTCCCACAGAGTAAGCCAGGTGTCATCCTAGTTCAGCAGCATGATTGTGATCACCTTGGGGGCTGGGGGGGGGGGGGGGGGTGCTGGCCTTAAACACGGTATACCTGCTGAATGACCTGTGCAAAAACAGGACAGGGAAAGATACTCACATTGCCCATTCCAGCTTCTCATTCTTTATCGAATTGTACAGAACCTAGAGACAGAGAGAGGATGGGAGAGAGAATGAGAGAGAGAGAATGATGGACCATATAAATCCCTCCTGCCATTTTACTTCCCTGCACCCCTGGGCATCTGTTAGTGAGACTGGGCAGCATTATGGTAAGGTGCAGAGCTCGTAACCAGAAGGATGTTGGTTCCATTCCCCATTGGGGCACTGCCGTTTTACCCTTGGTCAAGGTACTTAACTCAGAATTTCCTCAGTAAACATCCAGTTGTATAAATGGATGATGCTGTAACCTATATAAGTCGCTCTGGATAAGAGCATCTGCTAAATGATAATGTATCGCGTGAGTGCTATATGAGATGTAACCATCCTCAGGGGGTAACTCATGGGGTTAATCCATCTATTTCAACACACAAGCATGTATGCTGACATATATGAATTTTTATGGATATTTTAATATATGAATATTTAAGAATCAACTAAAACAGGAAAGAGAACAGCAAACAGCCTCTCCATTAAGGTTGAGGAATGAATAAACATGTCACTAAAAGATGCAAAACTTAAATGTGAATGCCCCTCCGCCTTACGCACGAGGTGCTTAAACTAAATTGTTTAATCATAAATATCACTGAATAATACTGTCTCCTTACAATTATGAGATTATTAAAGGAATACTGTAACAATTGCTCAATATTCCGCATACTTTTTTCTTTTGTTTGGGGGTAGGGAGTTAAATGAAAAAATGTTATTCAGCAAAGTTATTCACTGCAAATCGAAGAAATAGTTTCAGACTGATTCAACAGAATCCTTTCTCTCTCTTATTGAATTTTAGCAGTATTGTAACGATTTCCATAATAAGTGCTTCTGAGAGACATAATGAAAACCACCTTGCACACAATGGGGGTTCCTGGCTCACCCTCACAGAGTAACGTCTGACAATCGAGATCAAATAAAGGCTGAACATCGGCTGAGTGCCGTCACTCTCCTGCACCACACCCTCAGAAAGAGGAACGTTCCTCCACCACAGCACACAATGCAGACATTCAGGTTCTTATTAAATAATGAAACATTTTATAAGGTATTTATTCGTTAATACTGTAAAAATCCACTCTTAAAGGGTGTGTGGATATCCTCTCTCGCCTGGTGAGGATGCAGTCGCTTTCATTGTTGGAACTGGTCTCTGAGCCATGCAGCAGTCTGAGAGCGGTCCCCTCCTATCTCTGCCGAACAGCGCACCCCTCCAGGGCGTGTCTCGCTGAGATAGCGTGCCGCCGCTTCGCCGCGTTCGCCTCATGCTCGCTCGGCTCCTGCTACTGTCTCAGCTGTGCCAGCCGTCATCCGGCTGCACCGTCGCCTGTGTTCGCTGCTAAGCGGAGGATAAATGAAACCTGCGCTCTAATAATTACCTTCAGTAAGTCCTTAGCAAAGTCCTTTCCGTCATTCAGGCCGTCCAGGTTGCCGATGAACTGCTGGCAGGACATTTTCTTCCCAATATTCTGCAGATTAGCACAAATCACAAAGACACACACACACACACGCACGCGCACACACACACGCGCACACACGCACACACACACACGCGCGCACACGCGCACACACACGCACACACGCGCACACACACGCGCACACACGCGCACACACGCGCACACACGCGCACACACACGCACGCAGAAACATACGCAATAATACATGCACATGTACACGCACACACACACATGCGCATACACATATACACACATGTACACACACACACACACGCACACGTACACAAGGTGAGGACTTCCGACATACTGGTTTGTCATCTCTCTTCTTGAGTGTTAGGTCTGAACCAGTCTGAACATGAAACAGTTCTAAGTCTGCAGTAACACTGCTGTGAAGCCTGTGTGGCTTCATCTACTCTGAGCTCACATTAACTCCAGTGTCAAACCCCGCCGCTATGGGGTGGCCCAATCTCTCCACTTTACACTCCACAGCTAACGCTTTCCCCAGGGCCGTCTCAGTGGGGGCTCAGAGAATATGACTGTGTGACTGTCTGCGTGGGAGGGACGCAGTGGGCTTGTGTCAGAGAGCCGCACTTACCACCTGCAGATAACGGTATCCAAGAGCAGCAATGAAACAAGAGATGCACAGTGAGTTAGAGCAGCTACACCAAGAGAAGGAGTGCAGAGCAAAACTGTGTTAGCAGGGATACAGAGTAAAACTGTGTGTTAGCAGGAATGCACAGCAAAATAGTGTTAGCAGGAATGCACAGCAAAACAGTGTGTTAGCAGGAATGCACAGCAAAACAGTGTTAGCAGGAATACACAGCAAAACTGTGTTAGCAGGAATACACAGCAAAACAGTGTGTTAGCAGGAATACACAGCAAAACTGTGTGTTAGCAGGAATGCACAGCAAAACTGTGTGTTAGCAGGAATGCACAGCAAAACAGTGTGTTAGCAGGGATACAGAGTAAAACTGTGTGTTAGCAGGAATGCACAGCAAAACTGTGTGTTAGCAGGAATACAAAGCAAACAGTGTTGGTAGGGATACAGAACAGAACAGTGTGTTAGAGTGTGGAGGGTGACAGAGGAGGTACATTAGCACAGGGACAGAGACAGTACAGGTACATGAACGCAAAGAAGAACTGTGTTTCAAAGAGCAGAGATGCAAAGAGAACTGCCCTGCACATTGTGGGAAGTGAACTGGTGAGAGGTGGGTACAGTACTGTAAATATGCACTATTAGGACAACAGCAGACGATACCCCTGCTCTGTGACAGTGAATATATCACCTGACTATGGCCAGCAGGTGGTAGCACACTAAAGATACCATACTGTAGACCATGCACAGAGGGACCCCAGGAATAGTACCGCCCAGTACATCGGGTCAATTTGTTTATAGATGTATAAAGAACTGTTTCCCATCTTCTTAACAGAATAGCAGGGGTGAGGATTAAGGACGGATTAGCTGATCCAAGATCAGTTCCCCGGGGCCCGAGAGCACCCTGAGCGTCAATGTCAGTTTACTTACGTGTCCGTGCAAGTCTGTGTTGAGGAGCATGAGGGCACACGTCAGGGTGTGGACACCATCTGCAGGACAAAGATTGTTCATTTTTTAAAGATGAGTAAGAGCAAGCTGTGCATGATCAACACCGGCCCCCTGCAGCGCTGCAGCTGACCGCAGGGACAGGAGTCTCCTTAAACACAGCAAAACCGACACTGCCATGGGCACATCTTTCAAAAAAGCCCTTAATAAGGCTGAGAATAACATGATCTGAATAATCATTTCAACAGCCTCCCTAAATATGCAATGGAAAGTGCTGTTGAAATGTCAGATTTCATACATGAATAAGTGGAAGTGTGACACACACACAAAAAGGTCACCTTAAAATAACTCCACGTTACACTGCCTGTTTTGAGCACAATTCGTCTTTTCTAAGTGACCTTCACAGGTTGTTGGCTCAGCCTCTGGTAAACCAATAACAGCGGACAGAACGTGTGTGTGTGTGTCTTGCATGCGAGTATGTGTGCTGTGTGTGTGTGTTAGCATGTGTATGCTTTGTATGCGTGTACGCGTTAACATGTGCCTGTGTTGTGTGTGTGTGTGTGTGTGTGTGTGTGTGTGTGTGTGTGTGTGTGTGTGCATGTGTATACTTTGTATGCGTGTACGCGTTAACATGTGCCTGTGTTGGTGTGTGTGTGTGTGTGTGTGTGTGTGTGTGTGTGTGTGTTAGCATGTGTATGCTTTGTATGCGTGTACGCGTTAACATGTGCCTGTGTTGTGTGTGTGTGTGTGTGTGTGTGTGTGTGTGTGTGTGTGTATACGGGACTTGCCTTCAGAAGTGAGAGCCTCTGGGTTGCAGTAACAGAACCTTCTGGAGAAGTGGACCAGAACCCGCTCCCTCTCCTGCGTCTCGCCCATCAGGGGGAAAGCCTTCAGGAAGGTTCTATACAAGACACAGCGGCTCAAGGTCACAAAACCACAGCAGTCGTGCTAAACAGAGTGGGCTTGTATTCTACAGAAATATAGCAGAGCACAGGGCAATATCTGAGGCAGTGGACACGCTGGCACCGCAACTGAGAATCCTGAGCACAGGACCTAACCAGAACTGCTTCTCTGAAGTGTCCGGCTATGCAGGTTGCGCTGAGTAAGCAACTGACAAGCAAATGGATAACAGCATGAAATACAAGGTATATCTGTGATGTTCTTTCAAATCCATATACATTACATTAGATTATTATCATTTAGCAGACAATTTTCCATTTATACAGCTGGATATTAGCTGAGGCAGTTGTGGGTTAAGTACCTTGCCCAAAGGGTACAACAGCATTACCCCAGCAGGGAATCGGACCAGTAACCTCTCGCTTAAGACCCCTATCTGTCCAGACTCTGCACTTTGACCCTGTGGACTCAGAGCGAAACCCACCTGAGCGCCCGGTCCAGCGGCAGGCCCGTGAAGTCAAAGAAGCGCAGGTACTCCGCTGCCACCAACTGGCTGAATTCGTTACTGCGCGAGAGAGAAAGCCGGTGAGCCCGGTGAGAAAACCCATACGGACAGAGCAGCCACGCTCACACCCCTGCCTCAGCCCAGCAGTCTGAGGCACTGAGAGACGCAGGCAGTTAAACAGGTTACAGGGAAGCACCAGCAGAGGGAGACAAAACCACAGGAGAGACCGCACAGGGAGACACAGCAGTACAAAGAAATATAACACACCGTAACACAGGGAGTTACAGACGAAGAGAGAGATGCCAGCAGAAACAGCACAGGAAAAACAACGCCACGTTGGGAATACGATACATATTTCACATCATTAGATCTTCAAATTTTCCATCTTTCAAGACCATATATACAAATCAAATAAATAAATAATCAAACCGTATCTTTTCCCCGCTAAGTGCAGTACCACAGGGGAGACCTGCATTTACTCACACTTTCATACAGGGGGAAAAAAAAAAGATCAACAAATCGATTTATTTTATGAAGGGTTTATGGGCTATCCATAATGAATATGCATGAGGGGGGGAATTCACCGCTTGATTTTCTTCATTTTATGTTAATTAAGGAACGCTGGAATGCTGAGCCGTGTAATCGATTAGTAATCTCATGGTTGAACACTCAATTAATTCCGGCTTATTCCTAACTGAGAGACAGCAGTTACGGAGACACAGGCAGAGAGACTGTGCAGGGAAACAGAGGGTTAATTTCACAAACGGATGGAGACCACAACCTCCTGCTATGGCACGGCGAGGCGCACGGACTCACTTCTTGCCCAGGTGCCGCGCCACGTCGCAGCGCTTGAATCCGTCCAGGTAGAACAGCCGCTTGGCCAGCCGCTTAGCAGCATCGCTGTCGGCACGGCAACCGTTGGCCAGGGTGTCGGTGCTGCCCTGCTCCAGCCGCTCCAAGCTGCCCAGCTCCGACTCCGAGTCCGACAGCACATCTGTGAGGTTGGCATCGCTGTGGAAACGTGCACAGGACACACCTTCTCAACGATCAGCTCCAGACAGACCCCCATCAACCGCACTTAAACTGGGGCCCTTTAGCCTTCCATTGTAGTGTTCAGCTAAAGTGTCTCAACTGCTTCCTTATTAAAAGTGACTACATTTCAAACAGACAGACAGATATACAGGCGCATAGACAAACAGACAGATAGGCAGAGAACACAGACAGACATAGACAAATTGGCAGACAGACGCTTGTTTTTACTTCACATTTTGACTGATATTTCCACTCACTGGCGCTGTACCACAACACTACAGCAGTATGTGACTCATTTCGATTGGAGAAAACATAAGCCAAAGAACTGAGCTTGGGGAAACAGTCAGCACAGACAGCCGTCGTTGGTGCACGCAGTCCATAAGAAGGCAGCTGCCATTCACTTTGTGCACAATGCTACCAAAAATGTATGCCAGATGTAAGCCCAATGCATGCAAAAAAAGGCTGTTGGGGATCCACCGTGTGTCTCTGTCCCTCTACACTCTGCACTGCAGCGCTGCATAGGTCTGCAATGAAACCAGACTAAGCCCTACGACCAAAAAATGAAGAAAACCGGGCGTGGCACCAGAAACTGTCCAGGCCAGCATCGCCTTATGGTGCTTCAAACTCAACACAGCCTTGATTTCAGGAGCCCAACTTAGAAACTGATTTTTTTTTATAAATAATCAATGAGAAAATCATAAATGTGTAATGAGAATTTCGAAAAGCGTAATTTCCTGGCACGTCCGTATTCAAGTGACAAACAGATAGAGCCACACAGAGCACATCTGTAATTACGCGTGTGGTGAGGGGGGGGGGTGACCTGTGACTTTAAAGCAAGGAGAATCTTTGATCAAATTATCCAGACTGATTAACTTTCAGGCAGCACAAAGGACAGTGCGCGTTAAAATGGAGACTTCCTCCTTCTACACTCACCCACAACACAAGAGGAGCATACAGCACACACAGAGAGCAAGAAATTCTGGTGAGAAAATGATGGTGAAAGTCTATGCACTTTCGAAGAAAGGGCACCAAAGAACTAAGCTCACCTTCACATTTTCTGTAGATGATGGCAGTTTTTTTTTCCTCTTTGGCAAAACGCAATAAGCACAATTGCATTATCCCTAAATTCAATATAGTGCAGTAATGTGTTGGCCGCCATGGTTCCATTAGCACTTAATGTGCTGAGATTTTGGCATAAATCTCATGCCTACCACACTCAGCCCTGAAGCCCAGAACTCTCCCATTTCACCACTAAACCCCTGACTTTTCCCCTCTAACCACTGAACCTCAGACCTCCCCCTCTAACCACTTAAACCCAGACCTCACCCCACTCACCACTAAACCCCAGATCTCTCCCCTCTAACCACTAAATCCCAGACCTCTGCCCGGCCGCCACCAAACCCCAGACCTCCCTCAATTCACCAACAGACCTCAGACATTTCCCCTCACCAGTTACCACTAAACCATCATTTAGCGATACCCTGGAAGTCTTCTGTATGAGAGAATATTTACTCAAGGGAGTAATGTCACTGCAATTTTTTGTCCACTTGCACATCAGGCCCAGAAGGAAAGCATCACTTTCAGTGGTTCCAACAGAAAGCACCACTTCTCTTCTCCACAGTTCAAGAGAGACTCTATGACGGCACTGCTGAATCTGTCTGTGTCACACTGTATTACAGCTCTGTACTTCACTGAACGCCAGACCAGACCTGAGAGGGTGAGCTACAGTTCTCATTTTTCATTTCCGCATGTAACCATTACACAAAAATAACTGTAACAAAATAACAATGAACACACTGTAATGACAAGGTAGCTCGTTCTTCACCAACTGCTGCTCCAGAGCTGAAGAAAATAATTAAACTACACCCTTACACTCTAGCTCTTCAGAGTTAATTCTGAAAAATGCCAGTCTCCATTTACATATACATTTATATAAAACTGTCATCAGATGCTCTTAATCAGAGTAACTTACATAGGTCACAATTTTACCCATTTATACAGCTGGATTTTTACTTTACTGATGTAACTGTGGGTCAAGTACCATGCCCAAGAGTACAACAGCAGTGCCTCAGTGGGTAATGGAACCAACAACCTTTCGGTTGTGAGTGGTGCTCCTTACCACTACACCACACTGCTGCCCTACACAACCAACACCAAAGAGCTGGAGAGAGCTGCTGCATTTCTCAGTTGGCACTGGCTGGTATGGTTCAGCAGACCTGGAATCGGTGAATGAAATGTTTGTTTATACTAATACCCCTGCAGCAAAAACACCAAAGTTGCAACACCAAGGCAAATTAGCTTCCGCTCTGCAGCCACCTATTGATGAGAAACGTCCTTCTGCCTGAATCCTGACCAGAGGGGAGTGTTACTGTGTTTTAGTAAAGCAGAGAGAGCATATAAAAAGCACCAACTTCACTCCTTGAGCCTCCACAAGAAGCATCATATTGACACAGTTGTGAAGAATAACAAAAGACGGCCAGCCTTCCTGAAGTGCGTCCGTTTTTGCGAGAGCCGGTATCCTGCTTTGTCCCGGCCTGTCGAAGTTTAGCTGCTCCCCGCTGCATGCCAGCTGGCTGCATCTGCTGGAAATGGACTCGCTGTCCCCGCAAGTCTGAGCTGTAAGATCAGTCGCCTGGAAACCCCGGGGTCTAACACAGAGCTGGGTGCACTCTTTACCTGGGGCGGCGTTGCTGACTCTTTGCTGAGTTCTCTGCGGTTCAGCATAGAGATGCATCTGTCCTGATCGTATGGCTTGAAGCGCAGCGTGTCCTGAGAGCGCGCACCTCGCCGCAGACAGCGGAGCATGAGGCGGCTTGTCTGTGACTCACGCGCCAATCTCACGCCGGGCGCATGGCTTCCTTCGCTCGCGCTCACAGGGCGTGCCAGGTAAAAGGGCGTGCCGGGGGGAGAGCTCGCGCTGCTCCCTTCCACGGCGGCTCCTTTACGGCACTCACTTCCACAGTGCGTTTCAAAACACTCTTCCACGTTTTTTTTTTTTTTGCAACACAGTTGCAGTGTAGAGAAACATCTTAAATATTTTCCATCCCTGGCCCCACCCCGGTGATTACCGCTCGCTTCCGTCACACAACTCATCATCCTCCCACGTCTTCTCTCCATCCTCGCATCCCTTCAGATACCCGAATATATTAAACTGCACTATGGCACAGTCCTCTCGAGGTGGCAATATTGGGGATATCGACTAAGAAGCAAGAACCACACCGTTTGCCAAAAAGGGGAAACCACGTTGCTTATTTTGCAACAGGCGTTTCAAACATCTCATTGTTTCTAAGTAAATCCTTTTAAGAGGTGAACAGCATTAAGCAAACAAGCGAAGTTTCGTCACTGTTATATTGATCCGTGTTGCAAAACAGACATGGCCTAAACCTTTACCAGAGAGAAAACACACGCTGGTAGTATTAAAATGACGATAATTAGCAGCTAAACGTTTCGATCAGTGGTACAATGCGGCAGCCCTCTTAGATCAAAATTAGACTTGATTGTTGCAATTTTTGTTGTTGCTGTTTTTTTTTTTTGGAAATTGATTTTTCTTCCATTAAAAGTAAGAATTCGGCCGACGGTATCTAAAACATTACAAAGTGTAATTCACAAGTCCAACTCAATACACTCCTGTTCTGATCAGAGAAGTGCCTTGCGCGTTCTTTTCTCTCACGGCAAAGTTAGAGGCGACTTCATTAAACCACCATCGTTTAGAACTTACAGCAATTCCAGCAGAAAGTCGAAGTGCACGTCGTACTCCTCTTTCCACATCTTTCTATGGGGTTTGTGCTCAGTCCCACGGGGAGCGCGAGAACCTCCGCAGGTTGGTGAAATCCATTACCGTTCCGATTGGCGAATTCATCCGAAGCGGCTAGAGCGGAGCGCTTTTTATCACACTCTTAGCAAAACGGACTTCGAAACCCGGCATGACGTAGATCAGCTCTTGGTTCAGATTCAGTGTTTTTTTCAGATAGTTTACGGATTAACACACGTATCAACTGCGCTCATCACGCAAGACGAACCACAATGCTGTTTCGTTCTCTCTTTCTCTCTCTCTCTCTCTCTCTCTTTTTTTTTTTTTTAGAAGTTTTGAAGTCCACGCATCGGGGGAAGGGGGCGGAGTGTCTGACAACGTAGCCTATTACCGCTAAAGCGAAGTTTTCATTTTTCCGTTGAATGACTCCAAGGATTTGTGCTATAGCACCTCCTTATAAGCCAACGGTGCTGGAAAGAACGCCGTTCTAACAAACCACGATCAATAAGAGACACGATCCAAGAGGATAAATGATAAATTCTAGAACATGTTGTAATTACTTATTTGACGAGCTGAGACAACAACGATGCGAAACGATGCTCAGATGTTTCCTTATTCGGTTCGACTAGAGTTTGCAGAGACTTGGACGTCTGCATGGAGGAATTTGTCCGAACAGGGAGTAGACTCCCATCTGCTACGAATTACCGCTGCAGACAGGCGGAGCGGCACCAGACCCTCTCTTGTGCCTTATTGCATTAGCTAGCGTATTTCAAAGCATCGCACCGGCTTGTTTGTGCACTGCAAACAGTATCACGGCCCCGCGCGAGCTTAAATACGGCGGCCTCGTGAAACAGTAACACCGGGGACTGACGTTACGACGGGGGGGGGGTTGTCTGCAACTTTGGAGGTCAAAGCATGAGTTTCCACCAGGTTACCTGCGCTGTCCTCCCCTAACCAGCCAGTAGGGGGCGATTTCTCTGGGGCACACGATGCAAGATAACAAGGGAAAAAAATGAAACAAGAGTAACTGATGGTAAAGAATGGTGGTAAAGCCAAGGTTCTTGCACAGCATTGCAGCCTTTTCACACATCAATCAGACAGGAAAGCACACGGTAATACCTCTCCCCTTCATTGCTCTGTAAGTCTCAGTTTTGCTTCTATTTTTTTGCTGTCCATGCAGGGTATTCTCTGCCGGCAGTGAGTCACCTCCCGAGGAGACAGACGTCAGGGACAGATACCCGCTGCAGACTTCTCCACTGCGACGGCAGATCTTTATCACCCTGCTCTGACACATTGTGGTATTCTTTCCGCCTCTTATCTCTCTCTGTTTTTCTTCTTCGAGGGACAAAATGCTTGGAAAAGATGGGGGCACCTGACAAACCGTGTCACCCTAGCAACCTGTGGCACCATATGCCCCCTGGAAGGTGTGTCCAGCCTCCTAGAAGACCCAGGGCTCCAGTCAGGCCTGGCGCTATGGGGGTGCTTAGGGGTGCATTGCACCCCCAGACAGACCTCAGTGCACACCCAGTTGTCTCCTTATATCCCGATGTCTACATAGCATTTATGACTTCTTGTGCACCCCTATGGATTGCAGCTGCACCCCTCTGTATTTTCTCCTGGCACCGCGGGCCTGGCTCCAATAAAGCAGACCATTAAAACCATAATCCTCTGCTGTTTAGACATCATCAAAACAGGCTCATAAAACGGAGCAGGTCACACTTCTAACTGGATGTAAACAGAGTTCCCTGTTATATCACATGACAACCTGCTTGTCATGTGACTCGCTGCTCATCAAACTGCATGAATTCACAAAGGTCATGTGACCGCGAGGCAGGGCCGTGAGATGAAGGGAGCTCGCTGTTCTACTCATCAGCTGAACCGTCAAGGCCCAAATGGAAACCAAATTGTAGGTAATGATACTCACTGGAGCCCAGTCAACCATATAAATACCTCCATGATTGCATGGGGTCCGGTGATCAGGGAATCATTGCACAATCCACCGAAAGAAAAAAGGTAAAAAAAAAAAACATGGCAATGAGTGGAAGCCCTAGCCTGCAACTGGCTTTGTTAGACATAATGTCCAGTGAGATTAGGTTTATATTGAGCACAGTCTATGCAACCTACTTCTTTGTTTTCTCTGGGAGAGATGTGTGATGTATTGAACTCACAGTTATATGTGACTCACTGCAGAGTCACATTCAGCATAAGCACAGAACCAGTGAAGACACACTCCCCAGGACAACACCAGGGCACTCCTTGTAAGACATGAACATTTAAGTCTAGATTGAAGCTGCTTGTCGTAAAGAAATACATCTGAACATTTTGCTCCTATGTGAAAAAAAAATCCATCTTCCTTTCCTTTTATCATTTTTTAACATGTGCAATGAGAGAAACAGTTAATAAAATATAAGTTCTCTGAAATAGTCATATTTCTTATTAATCGCCGCAAGACTGAAGTATGACGTCCGAATGACAGTGTGGAGACATGCGAAATCCCCCTCCATCCTGCCCCCTCCCTTGGCGCCTGCATCTCCTGCTGAACAGGAGCGGATTACTGGCGGGGTAGAGCGCGTTTCCGAGGATTTGCCGCTTAAGAGCGACATGTGCGAGGATGTGTTTGTTTCCGCGGCGACAGGAGACAGGTAGCAGGGATCGCTCAGACTTTTAAAGAGCTCTCTTTCCGCCGCGCTTGCCGCCACCGTCACCCGTAAACGCTCATCCCTGTAACCTACTTACGCGTGACGGCGGCGGGGCGGAGCCAGGCCCCCGTGAGGCCTGTGGCAGCCGCAGTCTAAAAGCAGTTGACAGGCAAATGCTGCGAGGTCCGTTCACTTGCTCAATTCGTCCAGCTAAACACCTTCCCTGGGTTTCCTTCTCAAATGTTTATTGTTTGTTGTGGCTTAGATATATACATTACGTTATTGTCATTTAACAGACATTCTTATCCAGAGTGACTTACATAGATTACAATTTTTACATGTTATCCATTTTTACAGCTGGATATTTACTGATGCAATTCTGGGTTAAGTACCTTGCCCAAGGATACAGCAGCAGTGCGGGGCAGGGCAATGGGGAGTTGAACCAGCAACCTTTCAGTTACAAGCCCTACTCCTCACCACTATGCTAAACTGTACCAACACATTATAATTGTAAGGTAAAGCACTGGTTATTTTTCAGAGGACAGTCTATGTAGCCATTTGAACATGAGTCACCTCAAAGACGACCCCCTCAATATATCACCAGCATAGTTGTGAACTAATTAATAATGGTCCACCATTGTACACAGTCTGTCTGTGGTGGTGGTGGTGGCGTGACCCACGATGGTAGAGCACCATGGTAACAGAGGGTGCTGACCGGGGGTGAACTCAGGAGACTAGGGTTGTGTGTGTGTTTGGGGGCATGAACCAGAGGGACAGATGGGATTGTCTGTGGCAGTTGTGATTACTGCACTAACTGGATAGGAAAGGAAGGCAGCTGAAAAGCACGTAACCGATGTGGCCACGTGCATGCTGGCGATTTGTTCTCTGTCTCTACATCTTCATGGGATGAAGGTTCCCTCGGGGAGGCGGACATGTTAATATGCATATGTTGTTAAAAATAATGTGTAAAAAAATCTCTGGCTCACTGTCTGCTGGTGTGCTTTTCCTGGGCCCACTGTTGCATCTGTTACCCTGGGTACTTGAATTTTGCGTTGTGCACCCAGCTGGTGGCAATCTGGGACTTGAATGAGGAACAGCAATGTCACCTCCTTTACATTCGGGCTCGCTGTCCCTGGTCGAAGCTGTGCGTGCGCTGATTCAAATGCCAGCTGAACCCAAAGATTCACAGTCTGGCTTCGCGTTTCTCTGTCGGCTGGACTCGGCTGTGGATGGCATGCCGGCGAGTCTCTGAATAGCCTGTCCTGAATGAACACCATTGATACGAGAGGTCTCTGAATTGCATATGCCGAGTGGACGCTGGCGGTGGCCGGATGCAGACAAAAAATTCGTGCAGTGGCCCCCTGTCTGCCAGCGCTGCTCTCTTTACACAGGGAGCACTGAAAACCCTGCGCTCTCCGGAGGGAAGGCTGAAGACGATGATGTCACCCCGAAAAACAATGCCTCTTTCAGAGGGGCTGGCCGGCCGGCAGGAAGTAGCCGCTTGTTTAAACGACTACATCTGTTGAGCTGCTGCAGCCAGATCGCTCCGTCTGGGGGAAACCCCCCTCGGTAAAAGAGGACCGTAAATCTGCTGCAGGGCCTTACTTTTCCAGCCGAAATTAAAGAAACTGCTGTGCTCCCCGCCAATCAATTTCACACCAGTTTCACTCCTGTGCTGCCGCTGGTCATGAGGCATAGTGCTTTAGCTATAAGACTGGGTTACTCTTCACCAAATACAGGGTTTAAGCCTGTTGTCGTACCATTTAGCAACACCTTATCCTGAATCACTTTGTTAAATATCTCTGCAAATGTATATTTAGTCAACTGCATGTATGGATAGTATGCAAAATGCACCTTGTAGTGGATTAGGGCTTTTTATAAGCAAATAATGAGTGTAATATATAACCAAAGTAACTGATATTGAAACAGAATGTACCGCAGATGTTGAAACAAAAAAGCCGTCTTTTCTCCTCTTCACCTATTTTACTAGGGAACTAACAAGTTTCAAAGATTTGAAACCAATTTCTAGGGAATCGCATGGGTATTATACGTAGCACACCATACATATCTTTGGTATTATTATATTTGACAACGCTTATGCACATGCAATAAAATTATTCTGATTGGAAGATAAACTAAATGTCAGTCAACCATAGTCCACCACAGTCACCCACAGTCAGACCCCAGAGGGAAGCCTCTCTGGCCTGGACCACGTGCACGTGTCCAGATCAGCAGCGGGCCTTGGCGATCATACAGAAACAGTGGATGGAACACTGTGAAGAACTGCCCGCATTCTGATACAGAAATCTGGGTGAACAGCGTCCAGCTCAAAGCAACAGGAAGGGCACATGCTAAAAAATATACCACAACATACAATAGGGATCCCAGTTAGCATCCTTATTCAGGGCAACCTGAACTGTACTGTACTGAAGTGTAATCAGTGAGGACCCTTAAACATCCACTTAAACAATATATGACACACATGCATTCAGCAGGAGGTATTTACTGAATAATTCACATGAGTTGCTTGGTTAATGGTACAGTGGCAGCCTCCTACGTGGAAAGTGTTCCTGCAACCTCTCCTGTGCAATCCCTGCAATCTGTAACCCCGACAGCACAGAGATGCCTACAAGACATGCATTAGATGAGATACGGTGGCAAATCCTTGACAGTTTGAAGAGACCGTGAAAGAATGTTTGAAAACAGATATAGATGTACATGAGGAATCTGGGATGCAGTTTACTTCCATTTTAGTTTTGATCATGCTGCCACTGATGCATTTTTCATAGGCCATTTTAGTGCATTACACAATGGCAGAGCTTAAAAGGAAACACATACATATTTTTGAAAAAAAAAAAAAAAAACAACTACCTTAGGGGCCGTTACATAAAACATCTAAATATACCCACGCTGCCATGTGCAAGCGAACAAAAACAGGTTAAAGAAGGTTTCACACAGACAGAATGGCAAGATTGATGTCTCGACACTGACGTCGCGCTCAGGGTTCGCACTTTCGATTGGCGTTGCCTGCCCCCTGGTGGAGGACCCGTGTCACTGCAGAGCTTTTGTTGTTCGGTGGGTGGTTTTGTTTCCCGAGAAACTCTTTTCGGGTAATTTTGCATTACATTGAATGAATGAATCGTCGGCGACAAATTACTGAGCGCGCCACACGAAGACGTGCGCCACACTGAGCCCCGCTCCGGCAGCCAGCGGCGGGTCCTCGGCAGCTCCGGACTGTGCGGCACCGGCTGCAGGTCGCCATGGCAACAGACAGAGCTCCCTGTAGCGTGGAAGTGAGCGCAGACAGGCAGGTTAAATGGGAGACTGACGGAAAAGGCGGAATATTGATAACATTTTTTTTTAGTGAGTGGTCTGACTGACCCGACCATTGCTCGGAATCTCTTTTTCTTTATGTATGATACATCGTAACAATTTGTGCGCACGTCTGTGTGTTCAGATTTATGATTACAGTCCTCATTGTTGCGGCTTTTCAAGCATTTGTATGTGTGTGCATAGATATGTGTGTGTAAATATACTAGCATGCATGTGTTCATGAATGCAAGTGTGTAGTGTGTGCATATTTATAAGTAATGTGTGATTGTGTGTGTGTGTGCATGTGTGTGTGTGTGTGTGTGTGTGTGTGCGTGTCTGCGTGTGTGTGTGTCTGCAAGAGTCTCTCTCTCTCTCTCTGTATATGTGTGCGTGTTGGAACGTATAGCTTCAGGGTAATTTTGGATGATAAATGTGACTGTCATCCACCTCCTAAACCTTAACGGCTCTCCATTCACGCAGCCATTCTGCATGTGCCTGCACAGGCTACTCAGAGATTATTTCGGACCCACGGTCAAGTTCCCCCGTTTTACTACGCCGTCATTGGACGCCGCCAACGGAGATGACCAATAAGCAGCCGCCAGAAACCGGCCCCAGCATTTTAATGACATCATTGATTTTCTGAGGGGTTAGCAGAAACATGCATTATGTATCAGGGTGTGATATGCGTATCCCCGGGGAGTCAGCAAATCTACACAGCATTCACAGAACCACAAAACAAAGACCCCCCGCAAACGCGCCGGCAAACCTGGCGGCAGCCACCTCACACGGCCAATCCCAGCATATGCTTTTCCTCTTCAGAACCACCAGGACTGGCTGAGCTCTGCAGTCACTGTTAAATTTCCCTCTGTGTATTCAGCCCATCTCAGAAATGATCCAAACCCAGCCATCTTATGGCTCTCCCATGGTAGCAAGACAGCCTGCTACCAGCAGCCCTTTCATAGCTGGGCATCCCACCCCAGTACAGTGGTTCCCTGCTCTGTCTGCTCCATTTGAGAACCGAGCAGCGAACCTCAAATCACAGCTAGCTGCCTCTTTAACAGTCATGATCCCAAAGAATCGCTCCACATGCTCTTAAATACACTAAGCACAAAACTGAACTACCTGGAACACATTGATGAAACATGGAATTCATGAAACACACTTGGACACGAAGCACATTGATTCATTGATGAAACACACGTAACTGTTCATGGAATCCACTGAAACGTGTACACAGAGTATTGAAAACATTTAAACTGAATTACACTGAGGTTCTTGTGAAGGAATCTGCCTCAAAACTGAGGTCAGATTTTCTGGTCTATTTATTTTTTCTCACTCGTCTTCCTGTTTTTAAAAAGCTCTGTTTGTGGCAGGTCTCTGGTTGTGTAAGGTAACGTGGTAACGTGTACATGTAGGCAGGGAGGCTAGGCATCAATACCACTGAATTAACAGGAGTAATGATTACCTTGGTGCAGGTGAAGTGTAGGTTAATGGAATTCTAATTGAACTGCTGTGCTTTGATCTTACACAAAGGTGCTCACACTGAGGAAGGTGCAGGTGACACTGAGGCCCTACCTGACAGAGCTGGGGAAGGCATTGCTGCTGTCCAGGGTCCCCGGGGTGTCGGAGTGGAACCCGTTGGGCAGGGCCCGGAGCGTGGAGCGGCTCAGCACATTCTCGGACCGGCTGCTGGTGATGGAGTTTCTCAGAGGGCTCGGACAGCTCTCCCCATTGCCCTGCCCTGCACCAGACCCAGCCTCTAGCCCCGCCTCCGGCCCCTCCTGTTCCACCACGGTGGCCAGCTCCAGGGGTTCGGGCAGCTCGGGGCCCTCTCGCGCCCTCTGCTGGATAAGCGGGGTGAGGGGCGCCTCGAAGCTGACGCAGCTGTCCGTCTCATCCGTCAGCGACAGCACGTCCAGCGAGTCCAGGCTGCTGTAGTACGTGCCCCGCAGCAACTCCGACTCCACGATGCGCTCGAATGTCGAGCTGAAGCCGTCCTGGTTCTCCCTGACCTCCGACCCCTCCTCCACCTCCACCTCCACCTCCGCCTCCTCCACGATGCGCTCAAACGTGGAGCTGAAGCCGTCCTGATTTTCCGTCTCCTCCTGCCCATCCTCCTCTTCCTCCTCCACCTCTGCATCCACCTCCTCCACTATGCACTCGAACCTCGAGCTGAAGCTGTCCCGGGTATCCTGGATGGCGTCCGTCTCACACTCTTCTTCCTCCCTCTCCTCCTCATCTTCCTCTTTCATTTCCTCAGCCCTGCATGAACAAAGAATCGATTAGCATGGAAACACAAGCACACACACACGAGCATGCACAAACACGCCTATGTGTGAACAGATACACACGAATAACGAAGATCGCATTGGTCCTTTGATCATAACATAACATAAAACAATCATAAAGAAAAAAATAGAAGATCATAACCTTCACATACTCTAGTCCAGCGTTTCTCAATCCTGCTCCTGGAGGCCCACGTCCCTGCTCTACCCACCTGACTGAACTCATCGTTGGCACTTTAGATTAGCCGAGCACACCTGATTTAATCAAGAGCATGTTAATCACACTAATCAGGTGTGTTTGGAGCAAGGATAGATAGAAGATATGCAGGACATTGGGCCTCCAGGAGTAGGATTGAGAAACACCGCTCTAGTCCATCCCCTATCCAACACGAACACCTACACCTGCTACATCATCCATTTTCATTATTCTTCAAAGTAAGCTGATGGGACGTGATGCGTCATAATCATGACTATTGCGCTGCGCTCCACGCTTCTGCTCTGTTCTCAGACAAAACGGATCCAGACCTTTCTGTGTCCCGCAGGTCCTGTGTGTCCATTCCCGTGTCCTGGCTCTCCTCGTGGGGGGTGCTGTCTCGGTCCGGTCCGAGGCCCGGCCCGTTCCCATCATCCTCGGGGCTCTCCGGCATCGGCTCCTGCGACTGCGCACGCAGCTCGCCGTCTGCCTGCGAAGCCCCGTCTGCGCTGCGCTCCCTCTCCGTTTCCGCCCCCTCCTGCTCCGCCCCCTCGCCTCCGTCCTCCGCCCCCGCACCCTCCTCCTCTGTCCTGTCGTCTGAGGCGTCGGGGGGCATGTCCGCCCGCAGGCCGCTGCCG